>NC_048301.1:26622873-26742857 GCF_013100865.1 Trachemys scripta elegans
CGGCCAGCCCCCTTGCCTCCGGACCCTGCGCCCCCAGCCGGGCATTTCCCCTCCCGGGCTCCGGCGGCACAGGGTCTGGAGGCACGGGGCTGCCCGAAGCCGGTAGCGCTCGGGCAGCCCGGCTCTTAAACAGAGCTGAAGAGTCGGGGAGGAGCAGCGCTGCCATTTTCCCGGACATGTTCGGCTTTTTGGCAATTCCCCCCGGACGCGGGTTTGAGTGCCGAAAAGCCGGACATGTCCGGGAAAAAGAGGACGTATGGTAACCCTAATTAAAGGTATTTAGTAGATGTCTAGTGGGATACCCACATTGAAATCACTGGAAGTTAGGCTTCAAAGTACTTTTGAAAATCCCACTATGTGCCTATTTACACGCCTAAATACCTGGCCCTAAGTGACCTGTCCAATAAGGTCACACAGCAAGTTTCTGGCTGAGCTGAGAATTGAACGTAAGTCCTCCAACTAACAGCCTAACCACTACCATCCCTCCTTTACAGAAGGCTTTATTAATAGATGTGGATGTGTAACATGACTGTATGCTTTCACAATAGGGGACAAAAATGCCACCAACATCCAATCTGGCTAGTACTTACTTCCAGAAGGCATTCAATAACAACGATTAATCAGACAGGAGAGAAAGGTAAGGCAGGAAAAGTTCTGTCATCTGAGTTCATCTGAACTGTCAGCAAGCAGAACTGACAAAAGCCTTAAAAATAAGGGCCACTGTAGAAATTCACACGAAAGAGACAAAGAAGATGTAAGTAAATCATAAACAGCTGGACTGGCATGAAGGCTTTCAAAACTGACCCTGGCAATGTCAAGTTCCCCATGGTGGTTGTTACTTTATTGTCCTGGAAGTCACTTTTATTTTTAATAATGCATTTATTGATGAGAGTACTGCTAACGCAGCATGAAGAAAAGGACAGATAAGAATGCAATTTATTTGTCGATTATCTGTCGCTATCACCTCGCTTCGGAGATGTTACCTAAAATTAACAATTGCCTGATTGTCAGAGGTGTCACCTGAAATTGTGGGTGCGCAACATGTTTGAAAATCAGGCCACTTTTGTTTAGGTACCCAAGTTTGGAAAGTGTTGTCAATGTGTATATTTGTGAAATGCTTTGGGATCCATTGGAATAAAAGGTATATAGAGATGTAACAATCTTTCCAATTTTCATGATTTTATTATGAATCTCATGTTACTGGGTATTTTTCTTATAACACCAACCTCTTAGCATGTTATTAGAATGGGTCACATCCACCCTAATTGAATTGGCCTCGTTAGCACTGACTCCCTACTTGATAAGGTAACTCCCATATTTTCATGTGCTGTATATGTATACCTGCGAATTGTATTTTCCACTCCATGCATCTGATGAAGTGGGTTATAGCCCACGAAAGCTTATGCCCAAATAAATTTGTTCGTCTCTAAGGTGCCACAAGGACTCCTCGTTGTTTTTACTGATACAGACTAACACGGCTACCCCTTTGAATCCTATCAGTTTAGTGGTTTTTAATAACCTGAAATTGTAAAACAAGCATAGTGTATTCCCTCACTTCAACAATAGCCCAAAAGTGCCGAAATCACTTGTATTTATTTTCAGTCACTGAAGTAGATGGCAGGACCAGAAGGAATCTTTATCTATTGATAGCTCTGGTGCGTTGCAATTGTCTTAAATATTTTAGCAAAGAGATACCTCAGTGTATTTTCCTGGCTACTGATGAGTTGCCAAAGGTCAACAATTTTAGCTTCAAACATTGAGAGCGATCTCTAAAGCTTTTCTTGCAGCTGAGAGATTAAGGCAGACTCTTATAAACATATTTATAAAATAAGAGCAAGGGACTTCAGCTTGGCAGCTTGGAATCTAACACCATTCTGTATCTGTATTATTTTCAGGATTAGAAGCCATTAATTCCTAAAATTGTGCTCTGGAGCATAAGTGGCAACAGCTGTAGCTATCTGTTCACTGTCTTTCCACATGGGCTGCTTTCTGTGCAAGATATGCATGAAAAACACAATAAAATGAGGTGCTACCCATTTAGACAGTGTTTGGCAAAATAAAATAAAAAACTGAAAAGCAGAACCATGTTTGCTATAGAATGATGACCTTAGGTGTTAATAAAAATGGCATCTTAAGGCAAGTGCTTACACACTTCCTGTTCTGTAATCCATTCTTCTTGCATGCACAAACTAATAAACTGCCTCTTCTTATTATGTCACTACTGTACACGAAACATTTCATGCATGAAATATTAATCCCATACACAGGTCTTTGAGGGACTGATTGCACTGGCTAAAGGAAGAGAGCGGGATGTTTTCTGAACACAGCTCTGATAATGCATTTCAATCCTGACCCACAGCACCTCAGCTTTTCAAGTCCTTGGCTTTTCCACAGCACAGACAAGCAAACTCTATGACAGTTTTGTGGTGTAGACAAACATGCATAGTAACCAGAATGAGACAGCCAATGCATTTCATATAGGAGTTGAAATTTGGTCTACAAAGATGAACGGTTAGTGCACTTGCCTGCTTTCATTTACCTCCCACTAAACCTAACCCTTAAAGAACTTACTTAAAAATACATTTAGGAAGCAAAAAATTCAATTCTCCCTATATCATGCCCACCCCAAAAAAAACAAAAACAAAAACAAAATAAAAATTTTTCAAAACTGAGTAATAACAGAATTTTCTCCTGATAAAAATGAAATGAGGGCACTTACTGGTCACTAATATTTCACAAGTTTAGAATTCCATGTTTTAGATAGCCTACTTACTATGAAATGAAATAACCAGTACAGTTACTGTCATTTATAGATTTTAGCCATATTTGGTCTGAGATTCCCACATGTTCTACTCATAGACAGTTACAGCTGGGGAAAAAGTAATCTAATCCATTCTTCTGTCATTAAAATTTTCTCTTCTACAGTTTATTCTCCAGTGCTTCATCCATTCTAGTTTTAAATAGCTTAAGTTACAGACCCCTACCACTCTTTTTGCAAGACTGTTTCACAGTGTAAGAGGCCTGATCCTTCAAACTCTTACCACATGATCAGTCTTTGTTCAAACAAATAGTCTAATTGTCTCCAATGGGACTACTCACCTGAGCATAGGGTTGTGGGGTCAGTCCATAATAGATTTCAACTTTAGGAAAGCAACAAGGAGTCTGGTGGCACCTTAAAGACTAACAGATTTATTTGGGCATAAGCTTTCATGGGTAAAAACCTCACTTCTTCGGATGCATAGAGTGAAAGTTACAGATGCAGGCATTATATACTGACACATGGAGAGCAGGGAGTTACTTCGCAAGTGGAGAACCAGTGTTGACAGGGCCAATTCAATCAGGATGGATGTAGTCCACTCCCAATAATAGATGAGGAGGTGTCAATTCCAGGAGAGGAAAAGCTGCTTCTGTAATGAGCCAGCCATTCCCAGTCCCTATTCAAGCCCAGATTAATTGTGTTAAATTTGCAAACTTTAGGAAGTCTCTCCTGATAGCTAATTAAAATTTTCTTTCGGGTCGCTCCCAATAATACCCTCTTGGAGCAATCTAACCAACTCCCCCCTCCTCCCCCGTTTAGTATCTACAAATGATTGTGGATATTTTACTCTTTCCTAATCAGTGATTCCTCCAGCCCCATCCTTTTCTCCCTCTCCATCTCGGTTATTCTTCTCTGCACTCCCTTCAGCCTCTTGACCTCTACTGTGGCACTGAAGCTCCTAGAACAGTTTGTAGTATTGTAGTTGTGCTCTCACCTCTGGTCCATGACTTGATGCCTCTGCACGTACAGGCCAGGAGTTCAACATAATAAACAGAAATCAGACTGCCCTACAGTAAAAGTAGACTCACATTAGGAAGAGCTTAGTTCTGCCTGGATGAAAACGACCGTTTCCGCATATGATTTCTTCTGTATTGGATGGGAACAATGTCCAATTATAGGCTTTTCTTAGGAAATAAATTAGAACTTCAATGGGGGTATCAACTAATTATCTCCTAGGAAAAAAAGATTTAATTTGATATTAATAGGGCTAACGGAATATTTAGCTCTGTCATTTATGTATGAAATGGAGCTATAAGCCCTACCGTATAGAAGTGCTAGAAGTGTTTAAATCAGTAGTCTTTGGTGCCACACAGTAACTTTGCCACCTTTTCCCATGTGGAATGATGTACTGGAAATTGCCATAGCTGCACCACAGGATTAATTACAGGCTCATCATGGAATTCTAAAACCGCAATAGGTAGTCAGCTAAGCAAGTACAGTTCTCTTAATAGATTTAATCGACTGTTGGGTAAACCCTCAGCTTGTATTAGCAGACTTGACATACGGTAGAGATGATATCAATGAATTTGAACTGGCAAAAGTGCAATTTCATGCAGATAAGAGAAAAAATATACCAATCAGTTAAAAATATGTTATTGAAATATAGTTAAGTAGTATTTAGAAACTATGGAGCTCATGGTTACTCAATATGAAAAGAATCAGTCAGTTTTGAACCTACTCTATGGAATCTCATTCCCTTAAAGGTGATCTTCCTTGCCAGAAGGACTCCGACCAGGGAAATGTAAGGGTGACTGAAGCATTTGCAACTATTAGAATCTATAAATGTCATCCCCTACTGTTGGCACCAGACTGCCATTTAGCTCTCAGGATATAGAACAAGGAGTGCCCTTTCCTAAATTTGTTGTAACACCTTAAGTTATTGCCTGTATTTCTCACACAGCATATTATTTTATAACACAGACACACTTGAATTCTTATAACCAATTAAAAATAAATTACACCTGAACAAACTCATTGTCATATTTTCATTTAGCAAGTAGTTGAATGTTTTGCTAATCGCCTCACATAGGGATTATCAGTAGACATATAGTTGATCAAAAATCAAGGTATTCTGAAGCACAGGCTGATAAATACAACGTGGAATTATAGAGCCATAGTAAGGTTATTATTATTATTACTATTTAAAAGAAAGGGAGATGGAATCTGGCCATTTTCCTTTTAACATACTAAAGCTTTCAACAGCTTTCAGGCAGTTTAGAAGCAATAGTGCAGTGTTTGCTTGCCACTTTCAATTAAACATGGTACAACAGTCTGATGTCACCAGTATTTGCTAACAGGAAGCATTTATTTAAGAGCGTTCAAACCCTATAATTTGCTGTTTGGATGTCTGCATTTTCTGGGTAAACAGGATGGTATTCTCTCAAGATGGGAAAAACACCAGAACCATTTACCTGCCCATACTCTAAGCTCCCCCAAACATGGGGGCCAGATAAATTAGAACCTAGAGCCAAAAATATTTGACTCTCGAGTTTCTGCAAACCTAGATTTTCCCCATCTTGGCTTGAGCAGTAGATAACAAAACATTGCTGAGCAAAGTTGTTTAGAAAATAAAGACTTACCCTAATCTCATCCCAAGCTATTACTTTAAGTACGTTCAAATAGTCTTCCCTCCAATCTCCAATCAGTGTTCTTTCTTCATGGCCTACCTCACATTCTCAGAAGGTTCCCCTGAAACAGACAGGTACATATGAGATGCTTCTGATATGGGAAGGTCTCAGAGAAACCTAAATTTGAATGCAACCTCCTTCTAGTTCCATTAGGACCTAGATGGCCAGACCAATGGAAACACCAGCAATGATGGGGAAACTGTTGGAAAGAGTGAGTTAGGGATCATGGTGAAGGAGTTGGGGCAAGGGAGATAGGACTACTGACTTCTCACTTCTATTAGGAGAATGGGAGAATGAGATTGGCAATGGAAAGAGGAAGATGGAGCTAAGAGACAGAGAACAATGTGGTAGGAAGGTTTGAGGGAGGGGAAATCTCAAAAGGTTGGTGTAAGTTTGGAAAAGCAAACAAAATTTGTTGTGACTTGTCTATTTGTGCTTGATGGGGAATCCATACAGAGACTGTCTCTGATTTTATAAATATATCCATCTAGAGACCATTGAATATCCTTTTAAAACCCATTTGCTGTAATAAATGGGCCTGCATATGGAGATTTACTGAGATCATTTTTTTTTTTAAATGGATAGCATAGGTCTGTCCAAAACCACGGCCCTACATGCATGCCCCTAATTTCACATGAAGTTACTGCAATTGTTTCAGAGCTAACTAAACATTATCTGTAAACTGCAAAGTGTTACTAAGGTCATTCACTCGGAAAGGTAGAAACAGAACTCACGGGTTCCTAGCTACCAACTTTCTGCTCTGTCCACTAAATAAGTGGCCTGTACAGGGCACCATCACTGCCTCCTTCCATGCCTCCCTCACATCAAATATTTGCAAGAATTTCAGATTAAAAGTGACTTTTCAGTTTCAAAACTGCAAAGACAGAGGAAATGACATAGGAATGCATGACAGAGAAAAGATATATTAATAGAAAATGCTGGTAAAATAAAGCTTGGTGAACTCTTCAAGTGGCAGATTTCATTGAAAAAATATTACATCTAGTTATACTAAAAACACACTAGATTGTCACAAACAAAGACTCATCACCACATATTCAGTTTGTTTACTTTTTGCACATCACGCAGAGAATGAAAGAGAGAGGAGTCAATTTCATTTTTATTTATTGCCTGCTTCTAATTAGTTTCTCATACATTCCCAGGATGCTGCAATGTTTGGACTACAAACAATGCAGGGAAATGCTGTTCCTTTAAAATTAAGCTTCCCATGGACAATTATTTTAACATCATGGAAGTTTTTCAATTTCATTATACTGTGTAAAGTTGATTTACAAAATTCTACATTCTGATCTTAAATTGAACTGACAGTGTCTCAGATAAGGAGTAAAATTAAAGAGCAATAATGAATTCTATTCTTGGCGTGCAGACACAAACCTGACTGGAACCTGGAAGTTGAGTCCCACCGTGCACCTTCTTCCATGCAATTCCTCAGACATCATTACACAGCACATGCTTAACGTGTGGTTCTAGACTGAAAAGTGACTGTGTATGACCAGCAGCCTCTTAAGCAGATCATCTCACGTGTGTAATTAGTGTCACGTCTGCCTACTTTCCTGACAAAAATTAATTTTTGTTGTTTTTTATTCCTCTTAGCACTGCACAGTCAACACATCTAAGAGAGTGAGATTCTATTCCTTCTTTTACATTAGCAGTGGAGTTGTTTACTAAATTCCAGTCGATGACACTTGTGCGAAACTTACTGACATCATCTGGTTATACAGATATGTGACAGGGTGGCTAGGGCTGGTGGGGGCTCAGCCCCCCAAATCTCTCTCTCCCTCAGGGTGGAGCTCGGGGGGGTTGGCACCTAGGCCCACCCAAATCTGAGCCCCAAGCACAGTACTTAAACCGAGGGGGATTGTTAGAAGTCACAGGCCCAGAAAAAAAAATTAAAGACTAAGTCCGGTTGCTGGCAGGGGTGCAGTCTTTTAGTAAAGATGCTGCTGCCTCATACTGCGCCACTCCACTTCCCCTAAACACAGGCTCCAATTCCACCTCATGCCATTCAGTGCCAGTTACCTCCCTCCTGGCTGATTGTTTGGGAGCTGAGAGCCAGTCAGGTTCTGGCCAGGCCCCCTCCAACAGTGGGTGGGAGAAGTAATGTGCCCACAAGGCTAAATGGGGTCATGAAGTACCCAAACTACAATTCCTATGAGACTTGAAGAAGAGCTCTGTGTAAGCTGGAAAGCCAGGCTCTTTTGCCAACAGAAGCTGGTCCAGTAAAAGATATTACCTCACCTGCCTTGTCTCTCTGTAATGGAGCACTTCAGGCAGACAAATTAATGCTGAACTGAGAAACATTTCAACGTTTCGAAATACAATTTTTCTGAACTTTTTATTACACACACACACACACACACACAAATGATATTTCTTTTATCCCAATTTGCAGGATGGAAATTCTGTTTCTTATCAGCTCTAATAAATAGATACCATTCCCTCATATGCTGGCTATACTCAGCTATAATATGGTCTACAGCCACACATACAAGAGTCAAACAATGAAATTCCGTTCACATATTGAACAGCTTGGGTAGAGATTACCTTTCTTGCCTCCATCAACTGTACTTTAACTGATGTTTGCCACTGTCTTTACTCTGAGCTCTCATTAGTTCTTATTTTAGGATATCCCTCAAGCTACTTACTCTCCAAAAGTGGGAATCCTGTGATGATGCTATCTGGTAGCTTAAAGGAGGGAAATTATTTACCCGGAATTCTGCTTCTTTGAAGATATCGCTACACAGGAGTCTTACTCTCCCGTTGCCCCACAGAGTTTCGAGGAATGTAGCTGAGGTGGTGGTTTTTGTTCTGCTTTTTAATGTTGCATTCCCACCAATTATTTTTTGGCATTCATTGTATACATTTCAGTGTTCACAATCTGCACAATTTTATTGCAAGTCTTGCAATATTTGATATTTTTATAAAGCTCCAGCCCCTGGAGGCAAGTGATTAGGGTTGAATCTCACCTTTCATTTTTTTAAAAGAGTACATTTTTGGGGACTTGGGCAGTCCTGCATTTTTATTTATTTGATTTCTGATTGGCTGGCACTGGAAGGTGACTTAAAGATGCTCGGGTAGCGCCAAGTTGGTTTACTCTGAGCTGTTTCTGCCTGCAACTTTTCACATCTTGTCCCAGGATAAATCTTAACTCTGACAGATCCCAAGGATGCTTGTGTGACATATTTGCACTTCTCTACACTCAGTGGACCACATTCTGGCCCCTGTTCCTGACCCTATATGCAACTGCAGTGGCATATCAGAGCTGTAAGGAGGCAGCAACGGACATGGGAGAGTAAGCCAGTGACTGGGCCAATGTAAGCAGCCCAATACTCTACCTTCGCAGCCCCTAGTATATAAATGTGTTCGTTGTTCTTAGCACTCTGGGAATTCTGAGCTGCAGAGCAGTTCACACAAGTAAGGTCACTGCAAGATAGAGCAGCCTTGTTTCAGGCCCTGCAGCCAACCATAATCTCAGCAACACAAATAAGGTGTAAAACTGCCTCCTCTCTTCCTGGGCTGCACTTTAGGAGACAGCACCGAACCTAGCTCTGAGTCTTTTGCCTGCTCACAGGACCTTCTAGGGAAACCAGGTCCTGGAGAGCATTTATCTTTATTCTGTCTTAGATTTGGATTTCCAAGATACCTTAAGGGTGTCTTAGAAGGACTGGTCTCCCAACAGCCTCAGAACTTTCTAATCCTATATCCCTTTTTCCCTTTTATTAAATGAACAGCACCAGATATGGCATCTTGCTGTTTACAGCACACTCTCCCCAGGAAAGGTTTACTCAAAGGGGATACCTTGAGCCCCTTTGCACTATCATAATTAGAGAACATCCCTTAGTGAGCCCCCCAAAAAAACACTTGAAGCTTAGTGTGACCCCCATTCGAAATCTCCTCTTCCCCCCATACTCACACTGAGGATAAGACATCAGCCTTCCATCAATCTGCCCTGAATATTCAGGAAAAAATCCCCCTTCGTGGCACCCAGTCCTATAGGTGTTCCTATCAAACGTATACACAAGCACATAACGTATAGTCATTTTATCACACCATCTGGCATTCTCTGGCTTGGTAGGAAAGATGGTCTTCTAGCAAGGTATTTGACTGGGAAGGTTCAATTCCCAGCATGACCACAGACTCCTTGCGTGAACTTGGACAAATCACTTGGTCCAAAAGTCAACACTGGTTCTGGAAGTGGAACTTGACAGCTCTTGGGCTTGATTTTCAGAAGTTCTGAGTACTCGCAAATCAAATTGTACCCAACAGGAGCAGTGGGTGAGCAGCACCTGCAAAAAAAAGAGGCCCAAGATTTCTCTCCTCAAACACTCAAAATCAGTGGCCACTTCTGAAAATTTAATCTTTCATCTCTCTGTCACTCTATTGCAATCCATAAAATGGGGACAACAATACTCCCCTACCTCAGACGGGTGTCATGAGCATAAATGTATTCGTTTGTGCGGCACTTCAGTAATACAGCCATAGGAGCTACGCAAGGACACAGATTCCCTGAGCTTAAGTAACAATTCTTAAAAGAAAGGGCATGACTGAGTTATTGGTGTCCATATTATTCACAACACTAAACTTCCAAAGGATAAAAAAAATATTCAAATAACGTGATATCAGGAACTCCCCCTTCATCGCTTCGTAGCAGGAGGGCTCTGTTCCTTTGGCGATGGTATGTATTTCAGTAAGTATTCCCTATTGTTCCCTGCCCCCCTCCCATTCTTTATGGTGCCAACTTGGTGATTTACTCTGCCCTGATTTTTTATTTTTGTCTTAGAGGTCCCTTTTCATGTGGCAAAGGCAGTTCATTTAATAATGTCCTATTAATCCCAGAGCACTATCAGCAGGCTTTAAACTTGTTCCAATTGTTTGATTGCTTTTTAGAGATTATAGGAAACTTCACTGTTATCCATTGTATAGTGAATAAGTAAATTTAAATGATTAGATAGATAGATAGATAGATAGATAGATAGATAGATAGATAGATAGATAGATAATGCACACAGTANATAGATAGATAGATAGATAGATAGATAGATAGATAGATAGATAGATAATGCACACAGTATATATACATTTATATAGCTTGCACAGACAAAAAAAATAAGCTACTTCTCCCTGTATGCCATACGAGAAAAATCAAATCAAGGCACGGAGAAACTGAAAAAAACCCTACATGTATCATTCACCTGATTTCAATTGTGACTCCCTTTGAACCTCGGCCAAATCATTTTGTACATTAAAAATTGGTCAGGGATGATAAGATTCCATTTTCATGGTTGGTAATGCAGAACCGGTGAAAGAATACAATTACAGACCCCTGAGTAAACTCTGCGAATGTCAACTTGATGTAAATGATCAAGTGTCGACAAAGGGGCTGGTGGAGGGGGAGGGAGCAAAGAGAGGAGGACAGGGAGAGAGCAGAGAAAAAGAAAAGCTTCAACTTCCTCAGCAGTCTCTCACATAGTGGAGAACATACACCTCCATGGACCCTGTGCTTTGGGGCCCAGTCTTTCCCGAGCCCACAACATGCCCGGAGCCTGCTGCTGCTGCTGCTCTGGGATCTCTTCAAAGCACTGGGAACAAGACACAGAAGATGTGCTCCTGCCCGTAGCAGGATCACAGAACAGAGAAGCCAGAACAAAGAATTTATAAAAAAAAAAAAATAGAATTGCACTTCTTGACCCAGATATTAGTCCTGCAAGATCTTGGAGCCCTGAGTTTGCATTGAAGAGAGAACTCCAGAGACAGAAACAATCTGTAATTTAACCCTTGAAGAGAGGATTAGAGACACTGCAGTTTCAAAAGTCCCAACAGCCTCCTGTCCCCAGCACAGCAACCCTCCCCCACAAAAGACTCTGGAAATTAGCCAGCCCTTAAGCGACCCTTCTCTGTTCCTCTCTCCCCCTCCCACCAGTGCCGCCTAGGACAGAATCAATATTTTATTAACTTGTTACAGAATTTATTTTTTTCATATTCAGATGATATGGGAATATGAGAGAGAATAGCATGATACAGAAGGTGCGGATGCTCTAAGTGTGAAAAGTAAATGATAACACTCTTCATTTAATGGTATGTAGCAGTTTTCATCCAAAGATTTTAAAGTGCTTTACACACATTCACTTTATGCCGCATGACATTCTTGTGAAGTGGCTAAATATTCCCATTTTATAGATGTGTAAACTGAGGCACAGAAAGGTTAAATGACTTGCCCATAGTCAAGCTGGGAATGGGACTCAAGAGTCTCAGATTCCTCAATCTCCATTTTAACCAGTAGACCACATAGCTTCCTGGTGATAAGTTTCTTTATATAGCCAGTTCTGCAGGCTAATTTTCCCCCCGAAGAAAGTCAGCACCAACATCAGTGGGTTTAATCTCACCAGGACAGGAGCTGAAGTGAACTTCTTGGGAACAATGTAAGAACATATATTCAAGTCCCATCACCATTCATGAGCTGAGAGCAAGAGTGATTTCCCAATTTATTTTAGAATTATCATCTGAACTGATTAAAGTAGTTATCAACTTCAGTTGCTCTTTATACATTGTTTTCATTTCACAATTCCAATGTTTTTTCATGTGCACAGTGCATAAATTATTGAAACATTATTTTATTTATCCATCCCCCTGTGACAGGAAAAGGTTTCCTGAAAGCAAGTCTCTCCCTAATCAGTTTTGTTTGTCTTGGTTTCTCCTCTCAAATATTGCCACTGCTTTTAGGTTAGTGAACAAGTAACACTAGTTTGCTTTTGTGGAGAACAAAAAGCACTGTGGGCTGATAAAGACAGGGTACTAAATTACAAGGTTACTCCAAAATACATCATCAGTGGCTAGGAAACAATAGGCTTCCAAAACTTTTAGCAAGCTGGGTGGGAAAGAAAGATAATATACTGAAGTTACACAGTGTGGGGATGTCTAGTTCCCAACGGCTCAGATTCCTATTGAGCTTTAACCTCAGTACATAACTCCCCTGGTTTATAACTACCTCCAGAATTGGCCATTGAGAATATAAGGCAGTGAAATAAGCTAACCCCAGGATGCTAGTACATAGGCTCAGGTTTATATCTTATATAAAAATGGCATAATAGGATTGTCTATTTCTAGCCTTGTGCTCAATTCTTTTTATACACTAATACATCAACAAAATCTGATCGCCGTAGCAGGGCACTGTTACAGATACATTTAGAACACCACATTTCCCACTTGCTATTCAATTATTTGTATTGCATTCTAATGATCAGTGTAATAAAAATTAACATTGTTCCTACATACAAGATCTCTAGATGCCTCAAAAAGAACCTAACCATGATTGACTTTGGCATGAGGGTGACACAAGTTTTGTTTAGTTTCGGAAGGTGTCTAAACTCTGGTTAGCTACCTGTACTTTAAAATCAGCTCCACTCAAAATATCTCAAGTAATATTATTCAAGAACCAGGTAAAGATCAGAATGTTAGCAGGCCCGTTCTGCTTTTGAAGCACAGTTTCAAATAAAATGAATTTTAACTAGTCCAAAATGTTGTAATTTCTCACCTGCACATATGGCTTAAGACAAATTTGAATACTGAGTGTTATCTGAATCTTAAACTTTGAACCAGAATATACAAATACGGCTGGGGAAGTGGGAAGCTGCAGTCAAATCCCTTTGCTTTCAGTCTGAAATTATTTAAACACCAGGTTTGATTTCTTTCCCAGTCCCTCTCCTTGATTCCTTTAACTGTATCCTATATTTTATTCATGGATCCCCTAAACAGCATAAAATGATTATTTTCCTCCATGTCACAAACATATTAACTGGATTGAGCCTGTTAACAGGGGGGTTAAGTCAACACATATTATCCTTTTGACAAACTTTACTGCATGTTGCCAGTCTTTGCAGATCATTACAGAAAATTAAATGCAGTTTGTCTTTATCAAATATAAGGAAAACAGAGCATCTTTTTTCCTTATGGAAACAGAGCTAATCAGAGTGAAAAACATCACAGGTAACATGCACTAACTTATTTCCTATAAAACCCAGCACAATCTCTTTCATAACATGTAGAAGTGACCACTTTTATCAGTACACTGCCAAAGCACTAAAGAAATTCTAGATTTGAGATGTAAAATCTGCAGCTTTAATATTAGATTTAAATAGTTCAAAATAACTGTCCATGTTAAATAATAAATATTTCTTTGCATATTTATAGCTTTGAACTTCTGAACTTCTTACTATCTCACATATTTTTCACCTGATAATTTTGAAATGATCTCATAGGATTGATACTTTTATTAATAATAACGAATATGTAGGCATTGCTTGTCATATTGAAATTGCTTTACAAATAAAATCTAGTTAATGGAGCTGGTGGAAAATTTCCTATTAAAATGTTTTTTGATGGAAAAACAGCTTTTTTAACTGAATAGATTTTTTTGTGAAAAAATATCTATTTTCATAAAAAAGAATTCTTGGTTTTTCAGGAACACCCCAAAAATTTTGACCACAAAAAATTGCATGTGTGTCACAAATTATCTCGTCAGGTTTGCTTAACTAACCCTTACCACAGCCCTGAAAGGCAGGTATTTTCCCTCTTTTACTGATGTCTAAACTGAGGCAGAAGGTGAAATGCCCAAATCTGCAAGATGGTGGGCTCCTCTTGCATGGAAACGTCACCTCTAATTGAGATGAATGGACGTCAAAGGAGCTCAGCACCTGGCAGGAGGCACTCAGCATCTCAAGGACTGAGCCCTAAGGGACTTATCCAAGTCCATAGAGAGTCAGGAGAAGAACTTGTGACTATATCTGGTTTGAAGTCTTGCATGCAGATCCCTGGATTGTTATGGTCAGATCTCCCTCTCCCTGGGCAAGAAATGGATTATTTCCTTTAAAGAAAAATTCATTTTAATTTTTATGATGTACCTAGACCATTTTACAGGGAAAAAGCAGCTTTATTTGAAAATATCAGAAACCTCACCATTGCTCACTCTGATAGGTGAGCAAGTCAATCCTCCTAGCCCCTTCAGTGAATTACTGAATGGCCAGAAAATAATTACTGACTGCCCACCCTCCAGAGGAGAAATATGGTCTTGTAAGCCAAGCACATTGTGGTCAGAGGACGAAAGAAAGAGTTAGGAGATCTGTGGTCTAATCCTGGCTCTGTTTCAGTCTTTCTGGGCAACCTTGGGCAAGTCATTTCAATTCTATGCCTCAGTTTATGCACACACAAGCTCTTGCCGGGTCTTGTTTCAGCTGCATCTCTAGAGCTTATTTGTTTTGACTCCAGTATGAAACTTTAAAATGTAGTTCTTATATAAGGTAAAACACAGGCACATTGCGGTAAAACACAGAAAAACAACAACAAAAGAAGTTACAGTTACCTCTCAAATGAATGGCGTATGATGTACTTAGCTTCTTCGGAACACGCACAGTGCTCCTCAGAGGTGAGAAGCTACTATAGCAGTCAAGATTAGAGCTCTTCAAATAACTGATTTATTTATTTATTTATTTATTGGTTCTCTGGCAGTTCCAAAAAATTGGGAAAAAATTATTTTAGGTCAACCAGAAAATTAAATTTTTCAAGATTTTGGTAAATCAAAAATATTTTGGGGTCATGTTTAGTTTGACCCCCCAAAAATGTTTTAGTCTGATTTCAATTTTTGGGGTGTGGGGGGGAGAGAGGGAGGTGTAGGGGTTTTCCTATTTAAAAAAAAATAAAATTGAAGGAAATTTATAAACAAAGTCATTCTGGCTCAAAACATTCAAAACATTTTGTTTCAAACGTATCAAAATGAAATGTTTCAGTGTTTTCAGAATTTTTTTTATTTTGTTTTTTCATTCTGTTTTGTTTTGTTTTGTTTTTCCCAGCTGAAACAATTAGCTGAAAACTGACAAGAAGTCACAAAGCCGTTTTGTGTCATTGAATCTGCATATTTTGCCAAAAATGTTTTGGACAGAAAATTTTGCCCAGCTGTAGTACAGACAGAGAGGCAGGGAATTAGGTGGGTGAAAGGATTTCCAAACAAGGAAGCACAGAGTCTAGTGCTGAAATAACTCTATGTAGAGACTGTTGCAGCAATGTAACCTCAAGGTGACAAAGGAATAGGTGTAAGGGCCTCACTTGAAAGAAATGATTGCAACCTCTTGGTTATCCATAGATGGGGGCGGGGAAAAGCACCAACCTGTCTGTAAGCTCATGTTTGATCCTAGATGGCATGAGACCAGTGCTTCTCAGGGCATGTCTTCACTGCAGATAACTCAGGTTATCTACACTCAAGTTATTTCTCTTGATTTAGCCTAGCTCAAGTGAGAGTTTGACCATGCTACAAAATAACACTCAAGCTGCTGCCTCCACAGTGGGACTATACTCACTCATGTTTGGCGCTAAGAATTCGTGGTGTACAGCTCATGGTTCTTTGAGCTGGATTAAGCTGAACCTCTCTATGAATTCTTTCCCAGTGAATCATAGGAGAACTGGTCTGTCTTTTTGGCATACATAAGAGAAATTATGGGAAACCATTGAAGGACTAGCCTGCATCCACACCACAGAGCAGTCACGTTAGCAGCTAACAAATTGTGCTCACTTGAGCATTAGCCGATACTCCTGAGGCGCCAGCCAACTTGAGTTAAATGTACCACCACACCCAAACTAAGGGTGGTCAGGATTCAAGTTAGGGACAACAACTGAGTTATAACTCAAGTTAACCTTGCAGTGAAGACAAATCTGAAAAGACCCACAGCCCCCGTTTTCCCCAGGTGATGCTGCCACTGTTGTAGCCTGCAGTCCCCTCAGCAAGAGCCCCATTGATATAAAAAAGAAAGGGCTGTGGCAGGGGTTCCTCAATTTGGGCCTTGTACCTTTGAAATCCACTTCCTACTTTGGTGCATAGCAACCTAGATTTGTTAATCTTTAAAGCTTGCAGCAAGGCACATCTTCTCTCTAGCCCGCTGAACAATGGGTGAGGTAGGGACTGTGGTGGTGATTTTGTTGGTGGAGTCTATTAAATGTGGGTTTACTCTCAGGGCTGCTGAGATAGTTTTTCTGTGGGTAGTTGCTGGAGTCTGTTTATTTTATTAGATGTGCTTTTAAGAGTCTGTCGATGGATTGGGATGAGTTCTCCTTTGTTTAGGGTTATATTCATTTGAATAATAAATAGCAGTACTTTGTAAAACCAGGGAAATAGAGAAGACTCACTGAAATCCGCTAGTGTACCTTGCTATGCACACCTGTTGTACCTGAGCAGCACTTTAGATTCTACTGTGATGGGCACTATAGAAAACCCTAACATGCATCAGCTTAGATTAATATTAATGTCCTGAACTAAGTGTGCTCTTTGCCAGGTTATAGTGATGCTTTCAGTCTCAAGCTCATGTTATTAGCAAGCATTTGGTGCTCATTCACCTCACTTTATATGGTTATCTTGTTTCACCAAGTGTCTAGTTGATATCGTGTGATTGTCATGTCTCTGTGAAGGCTTCTGCGTATGGCATCCAGTGCTGCAGCATTATTGCTGTACACCTCATGCACTTTGGCATCAGCTCTTTTCAGTGTGGTGGTATTGTATACTGTGTGCAACATGGAACCATTATATATTAATGTGGTGTGCGACATGCTGCAGAACCCCTCAATATTTGTGTTTCCCCACTGAAGTGCGGCTGTGCTATCTTGCTGCATATGCTCCTCTGTGTATCATTTCTATGTTCGGTAGCTAGACTCACTATTATTACATTTTTAGCCAAAATTTTGAAATTTTCTGCAAAAAAATCATTTCAGGTTGATTACAATGCTTTGTTTCGATACAATCTAAGTTTTCTTGCAATTTTGACTTTTTAATTTCTTTATAATATAAAATAAATGTCTAAACAAAAATAATTTTGCAACCTAACATCAAAACGTTCCATTCAGTTTTATTCATTTTGATTTTTTTTAACACAAAGTTTCATTGAAATTGACACATTGAAGGTTTAGATTTTGATAAAACAGCATTTTCCAATGGAAAAAGGATCCACTGGAACATTTTTGACCAGTTCTAGTAATTTGTACATAATTTGCTCACATTTGTATTGCAATTTATTCCTTTTACTCCACTGTTGTGGTAACGTGTTGTGTGATTTTGCTGTAGTACCACTCAACACATTGTGGTTGTATGATGCGGATTTTGTGTGCTGTGCACTTATTCATTCATTATTACCATTGTGTACTGTTGGCCTGCATTATGTAGTAAGGGTGTGCATTCTGTGCGATGGTCTGCATTTTGCTATGTTAGCTTTATTGTGGGTGTTTGTGCTGTATTAATTTTGTGTGATCATGTTAAGTTGTATTAGCATTGTAGCCTTTGTTCTGTACAGCTATGGAATGTTCTGTGAGAGCACTAGGCAGGATACTGTATTGTATAAACATATTGTGCACCACTGTACAATACTGGTTTGGCATATTTTTGTGACTGTGCTGTAGAGTTGTTCATTATTATTGTCATTTGTGCTGTAGTGTAGGGATGTGTTACATTAATGTTGTCTGGTTTCAGCTGGTATGCTAATGTTATATCATTGTGCACTCTATGTTGAGAGGTTGTGCTGGATTTATATTGTGTGCTGTGTATTATAGTAATGTTGTCTACATTGCGCTTGAGTAGCTGTGCTGTTTATTATATTAGTGCAATGTGGTGTCAGTTTCTTGTGTGACGTGTTGCCAGGCTGTGCTGTGAGAGCACAGATGACTCTATGCTTGTATGGCGTTATGGTTATGTGCTGCGTGAATGTACTGAATTAATGCAATGTGATCTGAACTTTTGTGGTTATTTTGCATTAGTGTTGTGTGCTCTCTGCTTTTGGTTGCAGTGCATTAGTATCAAAATCTTGTGTGATCTGTTGCCGTATGGTTGTGGTGTACCTTCTGATACAATGACAGCTTCATCTCTTCGTAATGTAGAATTTTAAAAGAACAGCAAAATATAGAGGAATCTTTATATTAAAAATGCAGCATAATTGTATAATTACAGTATTTGCATCATGCTAAACAGATTGGCTGGGTTATTTCACATTCTTTAAAGTCAGGATGGCATCAGGCCTATGGTATTTCTAAACTGTTTTGCATGTGTGCAGTTGTATAATGAAACACCACAAATTCTACCCAGCAATACTTGTGTTTTTCTAAGTACTGCATTAGGGGCATAAAATTACCAAATGTACTGATGCACTTACCAACAGTGAACTAAAATCTCTTACCTCTCATCCACAAATTAAGTCTCTACAGATTTTTTACAATGCTGAGGTAATAAATATATATATTTCTCTTATTTCAACAACCATTTTAAGAAATTAGGAAGGAGCCCACACTGTAGTTCAGCAGTTAATTTATAAGAATATAGCCTCTTGAGTGTAAGTATGTAATAGAAATACACAGCATTTATTTCCCTCATTTGAAATCCCTGTTCCCTGACACACAGACAGACACATAGACACAGATCACTGCAGCCCAAATTGGACTTCAGAAAAGAAGCTCGGACTTCTTTCCTATCATCCCTGATTGCCCTGCGGGTTGAGGAGTGGCCAATTTAAAGCGTGCATACAGTCTGGGGATACATGCATCATGAATCATGTTTGATGTATGGAAAGGCACAGTCATTCTGAAAGGCTGCAAATGCAGTCATCTGCTTTTTAAGTAAAAAAAAAAAAAAGCAGCAGCAGCCTTCAGAACAACAACAACAAAAGGAGAGATGAAATACCTGGGAAATATTTTTTAAAAGATACTCTCTTTGCTTTTTTATTTTTAATTGGGTTGGAAAGGGTTACTTCATTATGCAGCAAATTAGAAAATTCATAATTTATCATTGCACCCAGTCGAAATGCCACCCAACTGAGTCGCACCCCTGCGAAAACCATCACATAGTAACAAACTGTCAAAGCCTGCTGCAGCCGACGGGCAAAATTAATATGCAAATGTATGCAAGAAATTAAAAAGCAGAATTACCCAGGCAAATGAGGTAGCTATACTTGAATTGTTAGAATTATGAATAATTACTGCGAATTTTCTGCTCCTAATATAACTTGTTTTTTGATAAACAAAGACTTAATTATCGAGATGCGCTGGAGAATTTCCGTGGCGCTCATTAATCTTGCAAAAAAAACAAGTCCCTGGTGCCCAAACCGTAATGAAGAGCGCGTGCCCTGAATCTTCAGAAAGATCAGAGGCACCAGGGTGCCAGGGCTGGAGAAAAAAAATGACAGTGCCAATGTCCCCTCCTGTACCCTGGAGTGTCATAACGTCTTCCACTAACTATCAAAGGGACTTATTTATGCCAACAGCTGAGCTATAAGTCCAATTTACGATGCCTTAAGCAGTGGTGAAATGATCTGTTGATGTGCTACGAAAATGCCATCTTGCAGTAGCTCGATTTGGTCCCAGAGATACCAACACGATGAGGACCCCTCTGCTCCTGTGCTAATGGATACAGCATGACAGACCATAATACACAAGAGGGACAATCTTTTAGGACCGGTCTCAATGGTCCTCCATTAATCTTGGTTCTGCAGTGCTGTGGTGTCCATGGGAACAAGGGCATTATCATAAGCACTGGTTTTAAATGTCCCCATTAGGGATTGCAATACAGAAGAGGGCTGTGTGGGGTAAGGGATGTGGGGGAAGATAGTCCACTATGAGTTTACATTTTTTGTTATGACCTGGCTTCCAACTGCAATGGGCGGTTTAGGGAATTTTCTCTTCCTAAATATCATATAGAAAACAACAAAGGGGGGAGCAGCTAAGTGTGCAGTGCGGTGCTGCATGCTCGTCTCCTCTGTTTTTACAGCTAGAAAATCAGCTTGGCCCTGGTGGGCTGTGATAATTTACCATAAGAATGCAAAGGGAAAATAACCCCAGGTACTCTCAGCACAGACCAAATCGAACCCGCTGTGAGCTTATTATTACTTAAAAACTGGCATCTAAGTGGAAATGACTGACTCTCTGTCATTATCCCTATTACCACCATGATAAACCCAAGCAGATAAGGCAAAATTACCAAACATCAGTTCTGGAGCTCGGAGGCTACTTCGGGAGCTCAAGGCAGCCGGCATTTTCAAATGCCTCTTTTCTGAATTCAAGTCCCCAAATTTCCTGATGTCTTGACAGAACCATTTCACTGCATAGGCAAATTGTCACCTTTTAAACCAGGGCATCTGTCATTTCTATACAAGGCTTCACCACTCGCTCATTCTCTCCCCTAATTCTCCAATTTCTCTACATACACAGAGGCCATAACATTTGAAATTTTTACTCTTACAGCCTGCTCACACACTACAAGGTGAAGGGGTGGGGGAAGAAACACCTCTAACTCTGATAAAAATGCTACCTCTCTAGATCATTCATCTCTGGGTTTTATTTTTTATGCAGAATGGGGAGCAGCTTGCCTGCTCCTGTCTCACCTTCCCTGAGATTAATTCTCACTGTGATAGTAGGTCGAGGTGAGAAGAAATGAGCGAACACAAGAAATAAAATGCAACCCGGCACCTCCATCTTCATATCCAGTGCTGATCCTACAAGGAGTACACTAGTACACTCTGCCACCTCAAGCAAACAGGCCACCACTCCTGATCCGGCCCCTTCTTCTCCCTTCCTCTCATCCAGGGTCCTCTGAGGGTACATCTACATTACAACCACTACAGCAGCGCACCAACGACACGGCAGCTGGGCTGCTGTAGCACTGTAGTGTAGACACTTCCTACGTTGACAGGAGGGTTATTTCCATTGAAGCAAGTAACCCACCTCTCTCGGAGGCAGAACCTAGGTCAATGGAACAATCTACCTAGCCACATCTACATCAGGGGTTAGGCTGACCTAACTACACTGGTCGGGGTGGGAAATTTTCCATAACCCTAAGCAACTTAGCTAGGTTGACCTAAATTTTAGATGTAGGCCAGGCCTCTGTAACCCACTGTATACTCCCACTTAAGAAAAACAACCAAGAAGGAATGCACCAAGAGCAGCCAGCGTTCAACTCCATTTCTCTCATGTTATCATGGCCAAGAAACAAGATAGTGATGAAACAGGTATGTCTGAGTATTCCTCCCACCCCCCTCATCCCTCTTCCATGACCCAAATAGATTTCACATTCCAGACTCCAAACAGAAAATGGTTAGATTTGCAACACAACAGAATAAAATGTTGCATTTTTTGATAAGAAATACAGTGGATCAAACTCTGAAGTCAAATGGAATGTCTCTGGAGTTAAACAAAGAATAGAATTTGACTCAGTTGGGAAAGTGCTGGCTAGATCTGAACTTGTTAAATTTGGCAGAGCCTGTTGATAATTCAGCTTTACAACTGTTTGGCGGTATGGGGCATTTGGAGGAGGATACACCTAGAAGAGGTGAGGTGGGAGTGAGAAGTAATGGAGTGTTATCCAAAGTTCTTAAGGAAGTAAATTCTCTCTCTCTCTCCTTTTTTTCATGGCAATAGGGGAGTTTAATTTTCAACTCTTTCTATTGCCAAGGCAAGTTTTGTACGCAGAGCACCATGGTTACCACAGAAACCTGCACACGAGTGTTTCGCAGTCCTCTTAATAACTGTTACCACCTCGGGCTGAGTCATGTAAGTGTTGGGGAAGCTCGCCTGATCCTTGCGCTTTGATAGCATGATGCTACTGAACCTGCTGCCATCTCCCATCTATTTCAAGGCACAGGATATACGGGATCATGCTACTGTTGACACTAAAGCCAGTTTCTCAGCTAAATGCCCACAGTATCAGTCTAAACAGTTTATAGTGATAAAACTGCAGTCGGAATAATGCTGTGCAAGGGAGGAGCCTGTGAAAAACCCTGCAAGAAGTCAGATTGCCTTCAAGGTAGGTTTCCCTACCTTACAAGAGCATTTCAGTGTGTGTTGCACAGTCCTCTCTCCATCAGATGGAAATGATTTCCCCTTCCCCAGTCACAGGCACCTGTCCTGTATGTAACCATTACCACTTTAAATCTCATCTTTCTCATTTATTTTTCTTATCTTAGTGAACGGGAAAGTGGGGAGCAAATCCACTAGGAGGTAGCACCATCCTGCACAATTTTCAGTGTACCTGTCATAGAGGTGGGGGAACAGCTGCAAAAGGAAAGCAATTTGTACAAAATTTCAAAGTAGCAACTTGAAAAGCCCTTCTATTGAAAAAAAAAATAGCAAACTTGAGAGGGAGTTGAGGGGAGACAGGTGGGCCCTCCAAAACGCTACACTAGATGAGGAAAGTGAACAATGTTAGGAGCCAGGAGATCCTAAGCTCTGTCTGGCCCTAATGCTGCTTGGTACTTATGTTCATTAATTAGTTTTTAAATAGGACAGTTGCAGCTGCTGAATTTTACAGATGAAGAAACAGAGTGGGGGTGTTAAGTGACTTGCTCAACAGGATATTCTGACCCTTTAAGAGAGGCATTAACCTAGCATGGCTCTGTTCCAGGTTTCAATCCAGAACAGGGGAATTCTGGGAGGTGTAGTTCCCTGGACTGATGTGAGTGGAAGGCCTTTCAGCAAGGGATTCTGAGAAAGGCTGCCAGGGTACATAAGCAGCTATTCCATCAGAACAGAGACAAACAGAGGGTCTAAGAAAGAGGATAAGAGCTCTGGGTCTCTTCAGGACAAGGACCTCAGAAAACCTGGAAAAGCTTTTAAAGAAACCAGAGAAATGGCCGAGAAAGAGGCCTAAAAAGAGATAGTCAGATGGCTGGATAAAGGCGTCCAAAGAGGGGATGTTGCTTTTGCTTGAGAGAGCCAGGTTGCAAGGAAGGGAATCAGTGGACTTTGACAGAGCACAGGAAGTAGTCTTAGTGGAAGAGAAACAGGGAAAGTTGTTGATCAGAATGATGCTGGCTTTTGAGTATGTCTACACTGCATTTTAAAACCTGCAGCAGGGAATCTTAGGGCCCATACCAGTGTAGATGTGCAGGCTCGGGCTCTAAAGCCCATGGAGGGTAGGGTTTTCAGAGCCTGGGCCACAATGTCTACATGGCTGTTTTTAGCACCATAGTGTGAGCCCAATTCTGTACACCCAGGCTCTGAGAATTGCTGCCCTAGGTTTTAAAATGCAGTGTAGACACACTCTAAGGGCACGTCTTAACTACCCGCCAGATCGGCAGGTAGCAATCGATCTATTGGGGATCAACTTATCGCGTCTAGTGAAGACGCGATAAAATCAATCCCCGATGGCTCTGCCGTCGACTCCAGAAATCCACCGCGGCAAGAGGCGGAAGCGGAGTCGACGGCAGCGCGGCAGCAGTCGACTCGCCGCCATCCTCACAGCCAGGTAAGTCAACCTAAAATACACAACTTCAGCTACGCTATTCATGTAGCTGAAGTTGCATATCTTAGGTCGACCCCTTCCCCCCCCCCACCCCCCTGTAGTGTAGACCTAGCCTAAGACTACAAGGCTGGAGCTCATGGAAGAGACCAGCAGGGGGCAGAACCCGATAGATCCTTGAGGGAGGGCTGTGACCAGGGAAGAGACTGGATAAAGGGCTTGGACTTTTGTTTACTCCAGAAAGGGTAGAGTTTTTGGTTTATCCAGATGGCTGAGCTACCCAGTCAGCATAAGGAAACTGCAGCACAGCCCCCTTTGCATAGAGGAAAGGTAGGGCACCATGCTGAGGAGAAGAATACAGGTCGCCCCCAAGACAGTACCTAATGCCTCTGGCCACAGTGCTTCCTGGGCAAACTGCGTGTGTAACCCAGTGGTGACTGTGAGGTTCCCTCTGTGCTGAGCCACAGAGGATATGAGTTATTACAGCTTGCTGAAGCAGCTTGTGCTTTTAGCTCATCGAACAAGGGAGGGGAGCAGAAGTGGCTTTATATAGGAATGGACTTAAGCACTGCCTGAATCACAACCTGAGGAAGCAGCAGCTGAACAGGGAGCTCCTCTCTTGCTTCTTCCAACCACCACAACTAGCGGTTGTATAAGTAATCATCTTACCCAAAGAATGTCACATATCTCTGACTGAGGTGGATAATTTGCGGGGGGGCGGGGGGGGGAGGGGGGGAGGATTGTTAAAATTTTGGCATCACATCACTTGTCTGCCATTTGCAAACAATTGCAATAGCTCTTGTAGAACAAAGGATTTGTTCCAAACAGTGTCCTTTCTCCAGGATTATGGGCTGTGATCACGAGATCTCAAGTGAAGGATTCAGTTCCATGTAAATGTGTTACCACTTTGTTTGATATAAGTCAGCCTCTCTCACAGAAGCATAAACATGGTTTCCATCCAGGTCAGTCTGCTAGCAAGGAACACTAGAGGAAAATATACCATGTGCACCTGTCCAACAAAACAGTTGCTCACTTGGTCTGCTACATCAATCCCAAGGGAACCAAACAATTAAGTATATTTTTATAACAAATAGTTTTGGGGTGGAAGGGTTGTGCTCCAAGTATCAAATTGTCAGCTTGAGAGTTTCGACTGTGCTGAAGAGGGGAAAAATGGCTAATATTCCCAGTGACCCACATACCATGAAACATCTGCTGGCAACATGGCTGGCTTATTGCCCAAGTTCAACTATGAGTTATCTCCAGCTGATCTGCTTTGCCCTTACCATGATCAGGAGATGCTACTGCAAGCAAAGGAAACATTTAGGAATACAAAAGTAAATAAGTTGGCCGTATCAAATTAAAAGATAAATCTCCACAAACTTGTCCATTAAAAAAAACCACTACCACTATTTAATGTAAATCTTGCTAAATATTCTTTCCCTGCCCCCCCCCCCAAATAAAGATAAGAATACACAACATTTTTATCATGACCCTTCATGCTTGCAAAATGCAGGTTGTTAAGCTGTAGCTTTTGGCGATGTTTGTGCACAGTGTGATTAAACAAAGCTTTGAGGCAAAGAAAGCACTCAGAACATAAGTACCTTTTGTACTGTCATATTCCACCATTGTATTAAGTACAGTATTATTCCGTTTGTAGAGACAGAAAACAATATTTTTAGAAGCACTTGTGTTCCCTCCTTGTTCTTACATCTGAAATGGTGTTACCCTGTCATGCAAGCACATTGATCTAACTTGACTGTCATCCTCCCCCTCTACTATTTAGGGTTATTACTTTTTGTTATTATTTTTATTCAAATCAGTAATTACTCTCCACTTTCACTTTTTTGTGATTTCTTTGTTCTTACATTTATGCATTCAGACTGCTTTATAAATGCATATGACTGCTCAGAATATAGCCATAATCATACCTAATATTGTTCAAATTAATAGTCACTCACTTGTGATTATTACTTCTTTTGCACCTTTTATTGCCAATGTTTCAAACCTTGCAACCCAATACAAAAAGGCTTTCAGCATTTAGTTTTCCCAACAGAGAATTCTCTAGTTACTCTGTAGAATTCTTGTTAGTCTCAATAAAGGCCAAAGAGTACCATTGATACAGTAGGAACAGAGGTCACTCTGAAACTCACTGGATAACTTGGCCTAAGGCAAGATTCACACCACTTTGATTCAACACGGAACCCACGGGAATGTTTGCTCTATCAAGCTAGCATCAGCCTATCCTTCAATATACATACGGCCTCTCAAATTTTGTTACAAGCAGTTGTGTTAAAGGGCCCAGTCTTGTGATGTGCTGAATGCCCAGAACGCCTAGTGATGTTAATGTGACTTGTGAGAATGCAGTATTTCACAGCATCGGGCTCGAAAGCAGCACTACCGATTATCTCACCAGTCCTGAAGTACATGTAACAAACTTCAGGAGTCAAAGTAACCAAGCCTCAGCCCCCACTTCCTCAAAGCCACAGTGACCCAACCAGGCCCTAATGCCATTGGACAAATACATCCATTTTCTAGCCTGGCCTGCTCACAGCTTTGCAGAGCTGCATGAAATTCCAGAGCAGACAATAAGTGCATGCTTTAGTGTGGGGCACAATGTACATCACCTGTATATTTAAAATACAAGGCTGTAAAAACAAAGCAAAAAAATACAACAGTGAGCGACAGCAAAGATGATCCCTTAGGTACCATAGCTAGAGGCTTAATGGCAGATGATACTGCAAAATGTCTTCAAGATGGAGTATTTACAAACCTACTTTACCAGAATTTTGTGCCATTCATCACAAGTCTTTAATATTAAGTCTTACCTTATTAGTTCCAATCCAACTAAGTGGCTCTGTAAGTGTTTTCAAAGGTTTCCTTTGTTAAACACAGGTTGGGAAATCACAATATGCTATTCCAATTTCCCACCCCTGCCTCCTATCAGAGAGATTTTTTTCAGCTTTGCCTAAACCCTTCTGAATATTTCAGACGTGTAGGGTTCTTCATTTGATTCATTCTGATAATTTTTTTTTAGTCAATATTACTTTTTAGACTATACTGGTATTGCAAATTAAATATTATTTATAGCTTTAATTTGTGTCCTGTTTGGATTATACATGCACAGGGCTAACTTGGCTATCATCATTATCATATTGTTTTATACTCCTCCTAAAATTAAAATCCATTCTTGTCTTTAAGTGTTTTATTGTACTTCTCTTTCTTGTTTTGCATTGTACAGTCCATGATTAATTCTGTTAGCCAAGTGCATATGGCTTGCTTAGCTATCATCCATTATCTTCATCATTGTTGCCTCAGAATGAGCATTTTATTATTACTTTTTTCATCTTTTCAATTACCAGATATGCTCTCACATTCCCATAGTTTTCATACTATATATAAGCCCACATTTAGGGTCAAGAACCCAAGTACTTATTTATTTTAACCTTATTTTAAGGCAATGTGTATTTTCCCTGGGGAAGAACTGAGAAAAAAGGTCAGGATTTCACCGTTAACGTGGAATTCTACTTGTTAAAAGCAAACACAGAGGATTTCTTGTGGCACCTTAGAGACTAACAAATTTATTTGGGCATAAGCTTTTGTGGGCTAGAACCCACTTCATCAGATGCATGCCCACGAAAGCTTATGCCCAAATAAATTTGTTAGTCTCTAAGGTGTCACAAGGACTCCTCGTTGTTTCTGCTGATACAGACTAACACGGCTACCACTCTGAAACCTATCACAAAGAGGATTTGGCCATTCTTACATCACCAAAACAAGATTCTTGAAAAAAGATGGTAGAGTCCCGGACTTGGGTTAGAGGAACTGATTTAGATTAAATGAGAATCCCCATGAACCTTTGGACCTTAATAACAGAACTTGAATCAAATCTTCTCCTAGAGCCTCAAAATTATCAGAGAAATAAGAAGGTTGTTTGAGGGTTCTCGCTCATCCCACATTACTTCTAGGACTAGCACCAGAAATGCCAAAATACCATAAAACAGATTGTGTTTATAGAGTTTCTACTCAGAACAGGAAATGTCAAAAATTACACAGGACAAAGTCTGTTCTTGTGAAATGAGTCCACTTTTTCAGGTTCAGGGAGCACAGATAGATTAGATATTCCTCTGAACTGAACTCTAACTCCACACCTTGCAAAGTTAGCTAACGTTTAGATGAGTTAAATGTGCTGTGCTGGGGTACACCATGGAATGATGGAAACAAGGCCGAATCGATGACATCATTTCTCTAGTTCATTCATTTGCATTCAGACAGAACTGACTACCTATGAGCCCAACACCCACTGTAGTCTTTTTCTGAGAGCCTTCTGTGAGGGGAAACTATTGATTTTGGCTGTTGGCATTTTTACAGTCCCATTATGAAGCATTAAAAAAAAAAAGAGATCACTAGAGAAACATTTCATATAATGCCACAAACTCTTTTTATGAGATGAATATTTCAAAGTGCCCATTAATTCTTGTAATATTCTAATTTAGGTCCTTTGATTAAAAAAATAAATGAAATAGGGGAATCTCCAAAATCTTTGTACAATAAATCTGTCCAGCCCAGAATCTACTCATCATTCCATGAATCAGTGATTAAACTAGATCTATGCGTATCCTTAGGTTTCTTAAGGAATACTGTATGTGGAAACAAGGGAAGAAGTCAACACACAAGATCAGAGTTGCTGCTGGTTGCCTGGCCAAAGTGCGGGGGTGCTGGCATGAGGAGGCCTCTTACTAATCTTTCAGGCTTAAAAAACTTGATGGTGGTAATTGAGATTAAGGAGGAAGAGGAGGAGGAGGAAATAAACAAGAATAAAAATATCTCTGAATAGGGTGGGATAATCTAGGCTTTGATTTTCAGAAGTGAGTAGCCATTTTGGTTGCCAAAACACCCTATGGTGGCCTCATTTTCAGAGGGTTTTGTGCTCGTTATGGTCTCAAAATCTGGCATCTTTAACTTATCTCAAAGTTGGACACTCAAAAACTGAGATATTCAAAATCACTAGGGAATAGCTTTTGAAAAACTTGACTATATAACCCTGTCAAGGTTAGAGCAATAGATGAAAAATCAGCACTCAGAGGTTCCATTCCCTACTTTGCCTTTGGACAAGTCACTTCAGGCAAGATTTTCAAAAGTGGTTTTAGGTGCCCAGCACTAGATACCTTAATGGGGCCTACCTTTCAGAAAGTACTGAGGATCCATCCTCTGAAAACCAGACCTCTTTAAATTATCTAATTGGGAATCCAAAAACTTTAGCCCCTTTTGAAAATATTGGTCTCAATATCTCTGGGCCAGATTCTGATATCCTCATTCATGTTTTATAGCACCTTACTCCGGGTGTAGTCACACTGACGTCAGTGGGACTTCTGGAGTAAGGTGCTACGCAGTGTGAAGGTATCAGAATTGATCCCTCTGTGCCTATACTTTCTAGTTAGTAAAATGGACCCAACATCTATCGACCTCCCAGAGGTATTGGGTGTCTAAGTAACTAATGCTTATAACGTGCTTTAAAATAATAGAACAAAATGTTATCCAAACACTGACTGATTTTTATCAAGAAGAGTTCCAGATTTTTACGCACATCATTAGTTTGGAATGACCACTTCCTTCATTTGTGCTGTTGTGTGGGAGAACTATTTCTACCTGAAATGATTTTGCACTGTTTGGTAACTACAATCTATGCCTCTTTTAACCCTTGTTGTAATTACTAAGAATCACATAATAGCTCACAGCTTTACAAAGTCCATCCAAAATTACCTTGTTGGTGGCCACAAACAGTGTGCGCTCCTCCATTGGAATACAGGAATTTGCAAATGCATAACATCTTCTCTTGCTTTTGCTAAAGAGCAGGATTAGCAATGGTAGATTGTCTTCTGTACTCCTTTGCTCTGAACAGTTTTAGTGACAAGGAGTCTGGATTCAAAACTTTGTCACGTTATGTTTTAAGATTTTGTAGTGGCGAAAAAAATGGCGTGTATCTAGGAGCATTTACGAAGGAGGAAAGCTAAGTGATAAAGTGCACCTTTAACATAATGACAGTAATTCAGTCTCAGACAGGGAATGCTATTATACCCCCTTTAAAAGACTAGAATAAGTCATAATTGAAATGACAATTATGATAATCCTCATGTAATGAAGATTATTTTGAAACAAAAATCTTTTTTTGGTGTGTGTATATTTACTGTACCTCAGTACAGTTTGACTCTTCCGTTTGGCTGAGGAGTCTAAGCGAATATACAAGTATTTCCTACCCATTTTGCTGCTACAGCTGCTCTCTCCATTCATGTACAGTAGAAGATGAGTCCCTCCTTGCCTAAAACAAAAACATTTGACTATTTAGATACACAGCTCAATCTTTTGCCGCTGATCAGATACCACAGAGATATGCAAGCTTATAAAAGGTTAGTTGGATCGGTTAGTCATAGAATTCCACATAACCCCCAAAGAATTCAATGCATTTACACTGTGTTTCATCATAGCTCTAACAAGGAAGCTACTGCAAGTTTCCAACAGCACTGGCATTTTACAAAGGACAATGAGTTACAGCAGACACTTCTGTAGCTGGGAGCCAATATATGGTTGGTAGCCTTTCAAATACTATGAATTGCATAGAACACAGACTGACCTTCTGAAGACACTAATAATAATGTTGGCTTGGATTTTCAAAGGTGTCAAAGGGAGTTAGGCACCCAAATCCCATTGAAATGCAGTGAGAGTTGAGCCTCTCATTTTCTCAGGCTCCTTTGAAAATCCTAGTTTTTCCTAATCAAGCACCCCCCAACCACAGCACTCAGATTGCACAGCTCAGGCAGAGTGGGACACAACCCCACTCCACACTTATCCATATAAAGACAATCCAGGAGAAACAGAAGGGAAAGGATTTGGTGGGGGAGGGAAGTAATAAATGAGATTACTATAATAAACCCTGAAATAAAAATTCCTTGGTGAGCTGAGATGGATGTTAAGCGGGAGGCCCGCTCCCCAGTGCTCATGACAGCAAAAGCACTTCTGAACTAAAATGTAATACAGAGTAGCATAAAGGTTGCAACCCAATCTCTAAATGCTAGAGGCGTCTGAGGACCAATACCCAGTAGGACAAGGAAACGGTGGTGATGTCAAAATGTAGCCAGAGCCTAAAATGTTTAGGAGCTTTAAAAACCAACAAGGCCAATATAAGGTGCCTCTCAGGACTAGTCCCATAGTTTACACATTGCTTTCAGGTCCTTGGGGATTAACAGTGCTATAGAAGGTAATTAAAAAATGAAGGCAGTGTGGTCCAGTGGTCAGGGAACAGGCCTTTGAGCAAAGAGGCCTGCATGCTACTCCTGACTCTTTCATTAGCCAGCTTTATAACCTGGGGCAAGTCCTGTACTGCCTGATCCAACTCCCATTGAGTCTGTCAACAGACAGACAGACTCCTGTGGGACCGTAATGAGAGCTGGATCGGGCACTTAATCTCTGTCTCAGTTGCCCTGTCTTGTCACAATGATACTTACCACCCTCCTTTTCAAAATTCTTTGAGGTTTACATGTGAAAATTGCTATGTAAATGTTGTGAAATGTTCTGGTTTAGTTCAGGATTTTGTACTTTCCTTTGCTCAGTTCATTTCAAAGTGTAGAATTAATGAAGAGCCTTTGAGAAAATCCCTGGGAGACTTCGTAAGGCCAGGAGCTAGTTTACCTGTAATATTTGGCAATGGAATAGGCTGTGTTATGCCTTTGTTGTGGGTTTGTAATTAGAACCAGGGAATATATATATTACTTGCAGAGTTTTATTAATGTGAACTACCGAAAGTGGCTTTCAAATGGTTATTTCTTCTTAGACCTGACCTAGTTCTAATAATTTGCCATTCAAAAGATGCAGAACTTAGATCTTTGCAGGAAGTTGTTACAATTCACTGTGAACAGTGGCCTGAAAGGGTTGCCATATGTAGTCAAATACATTAGCACAGTAGGGAGATGTGATCTTTTCTAAGGCTATTATTCTAATCATTTCATCTAGTCCCTTGTCCATATATAATATGCACTGGCACAAAATTAATTTAATGCTCTTTTTAAAAAAAAATCCTTGCAACAGTACAAAAACCCTCTGACAAAGCACGGCGTATTGAACATGTGCTTTTAGGAAGTCCTTCATTCCCTGTTAACTGCACAATGCAATTGCGTCAGAGTAGTCTAGATGACTAATTTTTTCTTTATTTTATGGCAACATGTAATAATAGCTGGAAGGCAAATGTGGTAGCTAGCACTAACTTTCAATATTTATAATCACTGTGAAACAATTGCATATTTATATACATATGGTATATATCTGATTGAATCCCTCTCCATCCCCTCCCCTTTCTTATGTCACTCATCTTAGGCCCCAATCCTGCAAGCTACTCGATGCAAACTTCATTGGGGATGAACATGGATCCATCTCTGAGGAGCCACTTGCATTATACTGAGGTCTTAGACTGAAAAGCTGTCCAGGGTGATGACCACATGCTCGTGTTTGTGCAGTACTCAGCACAATGGAGCCCAGATCTTGATCATAAAATAATTAACATTTTTGAAGCATCATCTAGACATTATGGCCAAAGTCTACTCTTATTTATGGCTGGGGTAACATAGAATTTATGGCTGGGGTAACATAGAATTTCATTTCAGTTTTTTCATTTTATTTTGTTGTTAGTGCAGAAAAGGAGCACAAAATATAGTCTTTTGTCACTCTAAAAGGTTGTCATACAATATTTAAGGAGCAGATTAGTAGATATCCATATGAACAGACCCTGAACCAATGTGTTACATATTCTGAGCTTACATCACTGAAGAATGCATAGCTAGTGAATACTACTACTCAGTGCTTATATAGTGTTTTACACATTCAACGCTCTGTACAAATATTTAACTAATTAATTCTCACAATAACTCAGAGGTAGATGTTATTAGCCCCATTTTCCAGATAGGGAAACCAAGGTAAATAGTTAGTGAGACTTGACTTGGGGCCTGATGCAATGGTTTCGTGAATGGAATACACCCCTACAGATCAGACATAAAATATTTTACCATTACTGAGGTTAAAATTTAAGGTTTTATTCTTTCAGCTTGCTTGGAAAAGAGACACCTGAGCAAAGGGCCAAGAGCAGAAACTCCAGTTCTGATCCTAGTGCTGACACTCTCTATATAATTCACTTCACCTCTCTATTTCAGTTTCTCCATAAGAAAAATGTAAAAACTATGGCTATGTCTACACTGCACTTTTCTCAGTAAAACTTTTGTCGGTCAGGAGTGTGAAAAACACACCCCGACCGACAAAAATTATACCAACAAAAAGCACTGGTGTAGACAGCATTTTGTCGGTGGGAGACCCTCTCCCACTTTTACCCCAGGATAAAAATTCAGTTTTGTAAAGAGCTCTAATCAGCACCTAATTGTATGCGCCTATATTTATCAATTCAATTAAATATTTCATGTTGGAAAAAACGTTTTGTTTAGTCTTTGATATTTAAAATCCCCATCTTTAATTAACTCTTCTTCTATATATTACTTCTATCAAGATGTGGATGAGCATATTACGGACTTTAAAACAAAAATGTTCCAAAGAAAATAATTCAACTGCTCATATTTGTGTTGTACATTAAAGTTCACAGTGATTAAACTTAATCGGAAAGATACGCTTTCCTTACCATACATAACAGGCTGCCCTCAGTATACGGGCTTTACCTGCAAGCTGTAAACAAGTAAACATTACATTCTGTAGAACTGAGAATTATTTAACAAGGTAATATGCTAGATATCAAAATAATTAGCCTAAACAGTAATGAGGATTTGATGAAATCTTTTGCACAATTGAAGGACAGACGCAAATGCTTTGGTTTTTTTTAACCTACCTTGTGGCTAATGACCTCAGGTGGGAATATGAGAGTATTGCATTTAAAAAGCAAGAAACTCAAGGAATGAATCCAAATGTGGGTATTTATTGCACTGTGTGCTATGTAGAGAGAGACCAAAATCCGAACCTTTTAGCCAACCCCCAAACTTCAGCATTTTTGATAAAGCAGGGCACAGCAAAACCTGAAAACAAAACACAACACAGATTTCTAGGCCCATCTCTAATGCTATTTTGAGTTGGCACTGTGTGAATGAGTCTGTGTTTTTTAAACAGCGGCCTGCTTGTTTATTTAATTTGACACCACAGCATTAAAGATGAAGACTGGTGAGAGTCTAACACTAGCTATCTCAAAAAATTGTATGCAAGGGCCCCAATCCTGCAATCAGATCATGCAAGTGGACCCAGTGCCTGTGCAGAGACCTAGCTTCACACAAGCGTCCATCTACATGTATCCAATTGCAAGATCAAGGCCAAGTTTTGTTAAGAGTGGCTTAGCCTGCTTTTCTGCCATTTAAATTTGTCAAGACAAGAAATTCCATTTTCAGATTGATCCAACATCCTGCTAGCTTCTACTCCTTAGGACTAACTCACTGGTTGAAAATCACCACCAAAGATAAGTAAAATGATATTTTAAAAGTCACAATGAAAGCCACTTACGTAATTTTGCATTTTATACACTTAAGGAATGTCATTTTATTCAAAAATTAAACAGCCCTCTTTTAGAGCCAATATATTGAACTAATAGTAATGATGTATTTGATGGTATATGTACTTTGCCATATGAAGTATAGGCATCAAAAAGTCAAGAACAGTAAATTGACAAACTTGTCAATGAGTGAAATTCATTTTCTTTTTCTGGTGCCTCCTCACTAAAGATAATATTAATATGACACACTGGAATTAACTGTCCGGCATGAGGGTTATGTAGTTGGGAGACAGCGAGGTTATATCTGAGAGCATGATAGTATTATATCACAAGCAAACAAAGAGAATAGAGTATATTTAAATGCTGTAGCAAATCATTTGCCAATTTATCTCCTAGAATCCCAGTCTCTTCAAAGTTAAAAGCTAGAATTTCCAAAAGTCTCCACAAACGTTGGGTGCCTAGCTTGAGGCATTTAAGACCCAGTTTTCTGAGATATTAAGCTCCTAGAACTCCCAGGGAAGTCTATGTAATTTTAGCTTGATGGAGAACAGCAGAACTTTTGCCATTATACAACCAAAAATAATTTATTTACCTGATAGATTATTTAGAAAAGAAATATCACAATAGTGCAATGTATTAAACAGCATTGGGTAAAACTATCTGTCATGAAACTCTGAATAGAAAGAATAGGATCATAATATTAAGGGGTTTGTAGTAAAAAGGCCTTTGTATCCTGAGAACATAAAGGCTGGATGATGGCAGTTCTCCACTACATGATTTAGCATTACACAACCTTAATCTCAGGTTTGGAGGGAGTGGACAACGTGTGCATATGAAACCTTCACTCTTAAATATGTGGAAAGGAGCTGGGAAATGCAGCTAAGGCACTCAGGAGGTTTTTTGTTGGTGAGGTTTTTTATTTTTCATTCTGTTTTTGGAAGAGGATAAAATTAATTTAAAGGAGAACAAGTTGTTTTATTCCTTGATAGCTTGGGTGTGATTTGTTTTCCTATTTACATTCTGGGCAACAAGGAATAGGATTTTCCAGAGTAAATATTTTGTTGTTTGCAGGTGTGTTTCTGCAGCTGAAATCAAGCAACTGGATTAGAAAGATCCTCTGGGATAGGTGCTAAGGACCATGTTTTTCACCTTGGTCTTTTGGGCCATGTCCTTAATTGGAGCTTAGTGTCCCATTAATGATTGCATCTCCTGGGATTTATATGACCATTTCAGCACTGCAGTTACTGCCTAATGGACTTCTGAACAACAAAGAGTCCTTGTAGTCTTGTCCCAGAGGTCCCCCTATTAAATATACAGCAGTCCTCAATTAACCTGATGTTTAAAAAACATAGTGGCATGATAGCTTTAAAGGCTATCTCCTTAGGAAGGTCCCTGGTCTAAACTGATATGATTTAATTGTCCCCTAATGCAAATATGTCCATATGCAAAGACCGGCTTGCATGTAATACTAATGGTTGACTTTATGCACTGCTGTGACCAGGCTAACAGATTTCTATACCCACAAGTATCAGTTTCAAGGCATTAGGATGCTGAAATTGACCTTGATTGTATCAGGGAGTTCATATTATCTGCAATTTTAAAGAGAAAATACAATGAGTTCTTATGAAGTTTGAGCCATTGCAACAGTAGCAGAGTACAGCTCTTCCCATGAGTCTGCAGGGTGGCTGCGAGATAAGCAGATGATAAATTCTCTTATCTCAGCTGCAGTGTGGAGAGATGGCACTGACATGTTTTCATGTTCAAGAAAGGGATTTCTGAGGCTTGCACAACACATATGTGCCACCCCAGGGGATTTCCAAAAAGGATGGTGGTAAGGCCTAAAAGGAGCGTTTTTGGCCTGCTACATTCATACAGATTCTCCCCTCGAAACTATTTTAAAACCACATTTGGTCAGCCCTTAAGTCATTCCATCAAAGTATATTTGGCTCTTTTTATCTCTCCTCAGAAATCAAATTCCACCAGCCCCCCAGTTACTTTTCCTCTTTTCTGAATTTTCACCAATTTCCCAATATCTTTGGTGCAATGCTGTGCCCAGAACCAAAGAGATGTGTCCACATCAGGCCCATATATATAAGTATTACTAGTTCCCAGCTCTGTGATATGATCCCTCTGTACACAAAGATCAAAATTTGCTGTTCTCGTGCATTGCAGTTTCCTGTCTAGTTCACTGTCCATTCTCACCTTGCAGCATTACCCGTGTGCAAGGGGGTCTCCCACTCAATATTGGGGGACTATAATTAGGGTGAGTTTGTTTTCTAATGAGATGATCCCCCTCGGCACCATATATTGGACTATCCCTATAGACCAATTATTTAACTCCCTCCCCCCTCCCAACACACACGTGTGTGTCACAGAGTCAGTTTTTGCCAGATAGACTCATGTTCCAACTGTACTCAAGAGAGCGAAGAACAAAGAAGCGAGGTCGGCATTTGTTGATTGAAATATGGCCCCTTGTCACAGCAGCACACATACACAGACCTAACTCCACATGTGGGACTAGTCTATGGATGGAGCATGGACCACACGTGCAGGAGAGCACAGAAGTAGAACGCCCTTCCTTGCTGCCAGAATTGCCTGTAAAAGAGATGTCATGCAGTGATTTACTGGCTTTGGAGAGCACTTCACATGGATTTTCCCAGCAGGACAGAGCGCTGAAAAATGTCGGTTGGGATCAGATTCAAGATCCCATGGGCTAGGATAAATCTGTTTCCTTGATGCCTTCTAATCCCAGTTCTGCCACTGCAATACTGTGTGATCTTGGGGTAGCCCCATCAGTGCTCTGTGCCTCAAGTTCCCCATCTGTAAAATAATAATGAGAACTCACTTCCTCAGGAAATGTTTGAAAAACCCTATATAAAAGCTAAGTACATGGGGGACCAGCAAATTCAGCGCTATCACTGAGCACATATCACAGTGATACTGGAGCCAGGGAAGATACACACACACACACACACACACAGTCTCTGCAGCTGTGCCCAAGATCACCATAGGAGGTCCCACAGCATTTTACCCATTGTTAGAACCACTTGAAAAATCCAAATTAATTCCCATTAAACATTTTAGAGAAAATGAACATTTGTGTTTCGTGTAGAATACTTTAGTCAAAAAATTAAACCAAATCAAAAAAATGTTGTGAAAACTTTTGATTCGGTTAAAGAGAGAGATTTCTAGGCAAAAAATATTTGATTAGCTCTACCTGTCCTATATTAAGCAGAGCTCTGCCTGAGGCACTAGCCTAAGACTCAGGAGATCTGGATTCAATTCCACAGGCTTCCTGTGTGATTTTGGGCAAGTCACTCAATCTCTCTTTGCCAGGGACAGTTTAAGGAATTGGCATTATGTGGTACTAATGTAGACAGGGCTCTGCTCCTGGAGACACATGGTGACTTCAGAATTTGTGTGTGGGGGTGTATATATGTTTTTACATCCCAGCATGGTGAAGAAAAAGCTTGAAACCATGTCCCAAGCATAATTGATGCAGGGTGTCCGCCTGAGTCTGCAGTCAGCCTGAAACAATAGTTCTCAGCTGTGATTGCCCCCATTCATCTGAATGGGTTAACTCTGAAACCCACTGTTCTGAGGTGCCAGCATACCAGCAAAGCACTCAGGGGCTCAACATCACCACTCCTGTTATGGCTTTGCTGGGGGGTGTCAGCAGGGCCCCTGTGCAAAGTGCAGCCTGCCTGAAAACAAGTAGTTCTGGGGCTGGAAGGGGAAGGCACAGCTTCACCAATGAGAAGTGGTAGGGGCTCCTTCATCAACCCAGAAAATGGCTCATGCAGGTGGCTGGAAAATTCCAACTCATGGGAGGGGGGAAGGACCATTGGAGAGGTTTCCTAGGGCCCATGGGCGCTTTAATCTAGACCTGCTCTGTGCCTAGGATCCCTATCTGTGAAATGGGAGTAATACTCAGTTGTTAGCGTAGGTTGAAGCACTAACTGAAGAGGGAAAGCTGTGTGGGAGCACTGCTATCCCAATGGGGGAGAGGAGCATTCCTGTTTTTAGCCATGAGAAATACCCTATGCACTTACTCTCTCCGTTATGTTAACTTTTAATAATACTACCTTTGTCTGTCTTGTTTATATTGTGCGCTTCTCTTACTAAACCATGCTGAATGTTGGTCTTGGTTGGGGGCCTCCATCTGAGGTATTTACATGTCCCCCCTTCACTATAGTATCTGAGCACCTCAGTCTTTCATGTATTTATCCTGACCACACTCCCATGAGGATGGACGGGCAGGCTAAGTGACTTACCCAAAGTCACATGGGAAGTCTGTGGCAAAGCAGGGACATAGCTCTTCCAAGCCCTAGGCTAGCACTCAAACCACTGGACCCATCTTTCGTCTCGGAGCTACTGTAATACAAACAATAAATAGGAATGCCTGTAGTCAAACAATAAACAGAAAAAGTTGCTCCTCCTGACTCTTGAAACCCCAATGGAGCTGCTAATGAGGCATCAAAGAATAATGGTACAATTCGGCATCAAAGAATCCAATCATGCAGATTTCCTCTCAGAGGGCTTGAGTATTCGACATATGCTGCTTTCCCTCAGAGAAGGGCTTTTATTATTAAACATAATTTTATCATTACAGATTTTAAATAAAATTCAGTAAATACAATAAGAAAACAGCAAAAGGTTTGTACAGTGCAAAGCCACCATTCCCTCCTCAGGAATTACAGCATGGAGAACGTAGAAAAAAATCAAGTGTACAAATTATCGGATGTCCTTTGTATGACATCCTGACAGTAATGTAAGAACTGTTAAAAGCCATATAGGAGAACTTATATGCAGTGTTGTTGTAGCTGTGTTGGTCCCAGGTTATTAGAGAGACAAGGTGGGTGAGATAATATCTTTTATTGGTCCAATAAACCAACGACACAGAGCAGATGATACTTCATAATGCTTTAGCCTAACTGTAGTCAGTCTCCTCAAATAGAACATGACTTGCAGAAAGCCATGGGACATTCAGCTCAGTTCAGCCAGTAAAAGCTGTTTGACTGAGAGATTTGTTTGTTTTTTAATTTATGTATTTATTTTATGCTAGAAAATTTAATTAGACTTGGGGCAAAAATCATGGCCTTGAAAATTCCTTGCTTCCAAGTGTTACTAAGGCCAGAATGTTAACTTTAATATAGTGCTTTCTAGTCCAATTAATGATTTTCAATTCTCTGTTTTTCTCAGCCGAATTATCTGGTTATGAAAAGACGGGTTAATGCCCTGGCCTTTCACCTCTGAACTTAGGTTCAGACCTGGCTTTCTTTAGATCACTAGTGAAACGACTGGATAATTATTTGTCAGTGCCACAAAGCTAGTAAACTACTAGCTAATTTGATATGATTAATAGTCTCTGCTCACGATGGGCCCAGGACTGGAATGTCACATCCAGACTGAAGTACACAGACAGACTGTATGGGAAAACTTCAATATTATAGCTGACTATTTCCTGCTACTAGTTCTCTCTATTGAGAAGTAAAAAATGTTTGCTTAGAATATGGTGTAGAAGGATCTTTTTAGAAAAAAAATCAAGTGGAGAAAATATAATTTTCTAAGCAAACAAGACGTCAGCTCAACAGTACAAATGTTATATTTACATTAATTTCATTATTAAGCTTTATACCATTTAATGGGTTTTAAGAATTACTCCATAAACAGAATATGATTTTCATATAAAAGGGATGGTATATTTTTAAATCGAGCCTGTAAAAACTTGCTCATCAGTGGTTTATGAAACTTGAGTACACTGATGCTTCAAGTACTCAATTAATGTCAGGCAATATGGATTTCAATCTGGCTTGAAATATATTTAACCAAATGAAGTAGATACAAATGTTGCCTCTTTGGCCAGCCAGAGCTAAAAATCCATTTTCTACCCCATTTATAATAAGAAGTAATTTGAATGTAATTTATCTAAAGCACAATATGTTTCCTAATTTTTACATGTAACCATTACTTATAGTTTAAGTAATAGTTATATCCATGGATCTTAGTGCACTTAATTGAAAATGCATGGTATTAAAATGCAAGGCTCCATCCTTCAAAAAATAAAAGTGTTATGCTGAAGAATAAATACTAGATTGGGGGAAGAATCTTTAAAAAAAAAAACCCTCTAAAAAAACCTCTTTAAATGCAAACATCTCGCCCCTTTATGTTACATTAGATTTGTGTTAGAATGAAATTAGTCTCTCTCAGTCTGGTATTTCAGTTCAGATTACAAAATTCTCTCATCTGACTGTCACATTTCACACTGAAGTCCAATTCTTCTGCGGTGGAGTGACATGTCAAGGGTGACAGTGACAAATTGTCAATAAGTAAGGAATAACACATGACAGGGTGTGCGGTCATAATGAGATATATGCATGCCTCGAGAGCGTTTGGAGGCATGAGGCTGAAGGGCGAGTGCTCTCAGCACTCCCAATGTTGCTAGGTCTCATTAAGACTCTACACGCACTGGAATGGGTTTTTAGACATTAAAAAAAGATATTTGAATGAATAAAACACAGGAACAAGTTTTATTTTTATTTATTTACAAAAAGTTAGGTTTGAGTTATAAAGGCCGGGAAAGGTGTCGTTTATCTATTTCTTAGCATTTTATGTTACCACCCACCACCATTTGAGTGCCTGCTACATAGAAGCAATATATTGCAATAGCAAGTCACTGGGGAACATCACTGAGTCTCTGGCATGTCTCCCTTTTTGGGTAAACTCTGCTTTGGGGATGTTACTTTCTCTCTCTCTCTCTCTGTAGGTGTATAAAGATTTTATTAATTTCCCTTTTTTGTTGGTAGGGATTAAGGGTAGAAGGGGATATGTCAGTGTTGTGAATGTCATTCTTATAGTGGAAAGGTTTTCAACTTCATCTTTAGGATTTGGTTCCTAATGATTTTAATCTTAGTATCTTTTGATTAATTATAAACAATTAGTTATAAACACACTTCTAAAACCTGGGGAAACTATAGCAAAGTGGGCAGTTTTAGGAAAAAAAGTCAGTTTTGGGGTTAAGGGGACTAGAAGTCAAATATATATTCAACCCAAGCAGAGTCTTTTGAAATCAGGTAAGGGAGATGAGTAGAAAATGATTCTATGGAGTCCGTTACAGGCTTTATGCTGTAGATCTAATTGACCTGGGTAGATGCCTACACTACCCGCCAGATCGGCGGGTAGTGATCGATCTATCAGGGATCGATTTATCGTGTCTAGAGTAGACACGATAAAATCAATCCCCGATTGCTCTGCCGTCGACTCCAGAACTCCACCGTGGCGAGAGATGGAAGCGGAGTCGACAGGGGAGCGGCAGCGGTCAACTCGCCGCCATCCTCACGGCCAGGTAAATCAACCTAAGATACCCCGACTTCAGCTACACTATTCGCATAGCTGAAGTTGCATATCTTAGGTCAAACCCCCACCTCCCCCGTAGAGAGACAGAGGTGGGTTCAAGTCCTGGTTCTGCCACAGACTTCCTGTCTAAACTTGGGCAAGTCACTTAACCTTTCTTTGCTTCTGTTTCCTCATCTATAAAATAAGGATAATACTTCCTTCCCTTGTATTGTGCAGTGTCATTCATTAATATTTGTGGATGTAAGGGGCAATCATAAAGACTACAAATATAAAGCACTATTAACTTTGACTCATGAAAAGTTTGTCACCAAAAGCAACAGTTGCCAATTTGCTAAAATTTTTGTCAAACAGAAAAACAAAAGGCCTCCACAATTTCTCAGTTCCTTTTTGACCATAAGTGAAAGACAGACTTCCCTCTCCTCCCCCAGCCCCAATAAATGCAGTGTGTTCATTTTGCTTTGCAAACCAGGAAAGCACTATGACATTTTCATCATTGGAGTGGCCACCCATGCCTGAAAATTCAGGAAACAGCCTATTTTGGCACTTGGGAAAATTTTCAGCAGACTTTGATAACTTAAGAGCCAGTCAAATCGGACTGGTTTGGGGGAGGGGGGAAGGGTAGCTCCCAAAACCAAATACTTGGAGTCATGCCGGATTGAATGCCAAAAAGGGAAGCTACTGCCAGTTAAACAAAATTAAGGAAGCAAAGTGATCTACTTATTCTAATAATACTTTACACTTCCATAGCACCTGCCATCTGAAGCCTTCCCAGCACTTTACCAAACCCAATGAATTAAACTTCACTTACCTGCCATGCAGTAGGTTACTCTTAGCCATTGAGGATACAGAGGTACAGAGAAGTTAAGTGACTCGCTCAAGTCTGTAGCAGAGTAGGAAATGAAAAACCACAAATCTGCCAGACCTGGTGCTTTTCCCACCAGGGAGTGCTTCCAGATACGCCAAACTCATTTTGTAAACACTCATCTCAGGGATGTGTGGAACCAGACATAGCCCTGAAAACCTCTCAATTCTGATTTGGAATAAAAGATATCAGATCCACCTAGTTAATTGCCAGGACCTGGGGAATTCGGAGGAAATTTACTTGGGAAATATCAGATTGGCCTAAGGCCCCCAATTGTTTACTCAACCCCTTTGCTCATGCAAAACTCCCACTGTGGCATTTTCCTTCCTCCCAGGATAGCAGAATGTGCTCTTACCTCTCATCCAGCACTTAGCCAACCATGCACTCCATCCTCTAAATACCAGTACCAGCCCTGGACCTCAGCTATCCCATTCAAACAGTTAAGTTACAGGCCTGTTGGATTGTGGCACAACCCCTGTGGCTAGAGCTGTAAACCTTGGAGTCACTTCTTCCTGCAATAAATGAGTTATGTAAGTATGTAAATTTCAATTCCTGAATGCTTTTGAGGGATATTTCCAGACCATATTATTTGTGGTTTTTTCCTCTGGCCTTGGAGCCATCCGTGAGGTTTTTAAACCAGAATGACACCTGGGTTGTAGCATTTATGGAAATGGCCCATTTCATATTTGGCACTCTAAGTGTCCCACAGAAATATGTTTCGCAGATGGGGTGATCGTTGAAACAAACAGGGAAGTGAACACAACGTTGGCAATTGTTATGCTTTGGCAACGTGTCTATTTTAATTTTAGACTTCCTTGATGGCTGTGTTGGCCCTTCACAGCCATGGCCCCTGTACATTGTGAAACAGAGTTTGGTTTCTTTATAGTACTATTTATACTTATTGTATCACAGCATTCCACAAAGTAACAAATTCACTGAGGCTATTTAAGTGACTAAAGAAGCTTTGAGATGCCCAATGGTTCACATGCACTCTTGGATGTTAATTTGATTTACTATATTCCTTGTAATACAGTAGCCCCAAATAGATGCCCCAAATGAAATTAGAGCCCCATTGTATAAGGTACTATGCAAACAAACAGTGAAAGAACATCCATGGCTCAAAGAGCTTGCAATCTAAAAAAGACAAGGGAGAAGGGAAAGAGAAGTGATTTGCCCAAGGCAGGGGTGGGCAAACTTTTTGGCCCGAGGGCCACATCTGGGAATAGAAATTGCATGGAGGACCACGAATGCTCACAAAATTAGGGTTGGGGTGCGGGCTCTGGGGTGAGGCCAGAAATGAGGAGTTCAGAGTGTGGGAGGGGGCTCCAGACTGGGGAGGGGGAGTGAGTGTGGGCTCTGGGATGGGGCTGGAGATGAGGAGTTTGGGGTGTAGAAGGGTGCTCTGGGCTGGGATCGAGGGGTTTGGAGGGCAGCAAGGGGACCAGGGCTGGGGCAGGAGGTTGGGGCATGGGGAGAGGCTCAGGGGTGCAGGCTCCAAGCGGCCCTTACCTCAAGTGGCTCCCAGAAGGAGTGGCATGTCCCTTCTCTGGCTCCTATGCCGAGGCACAGCCAGGCAGCTCTGCACACTGCCCCATCTGCAGGCACCGCCCCTGCAGCTCCCATTGCCGCACCAGAGGGAGCCATTGGAGTGGGGTCATTGAAGTACGCAGGAGCTGGAGGGGGCCATGCTGTGGCTTCTGGGAGCCACATGGAGTGTCCCCCGACCCTATGCCCTGGCTGGAATGCCAGAGAATGGCAAACCCCAGACCCTGCTCCCCAGTAGGAGCTTGAGGGCCAGCTTAAAATGGCTGGCAGGGTGGATGTGGCCTGGGGGACGTAGTTTGCCCACCTCTGGCCCAAGGTCACATAGATCAGTGGCAGAGTCAAAATTTTAGACTTCCAGTCCAGTGCCCTAGCCACTAGCCCATAGTGCCTCCCATTGTGAGGGGGGAATATTGTCCTCGACACCATAACTAGCTCTTACATTTTCCCAGACCTGACACAGTATCTGTAGTAGTCATGTGAACAGTTGATGCATCCCAGTTAGCAGGGATGAGCATGAGGAACAAACCGAAAATTCTGTAAGTTTGGGTTTAGGTTTAGGTTCAGCTTGTTACAGAAAGAAGGGACAGAATCAAAGTTTGGTTTCTCAACATAACTTCCCCCAAAACCTAGTCCATTCCCATTTTATTAGCAAACCATTGATTACTACCTCTGAGTATGGCCTTTCAACCAGTTGTGTGCCTAATTTACAGTAATTTCATCCCACATTTTCCTAGTTTGCTTATGAGAATGCCATGTGGGACTGTGTCAAAAGCCTTACTAAAATCAAGATATATTGCATCTACTGCTTCCCTACGCCCTAGGCCACAACCGTGTCAAAGAAGGAAATCAGGTTAGTTTGGCATAATTTGTTCTTGGGAAATCCATGTTGACTATTCCTTACAAACATATTATCCTTTAGGTGCTTCCAAACTGGTTGTTTAATCATTTGATCCCAAAATCTTTCCAGGTTTTGTAGTTAGACTGACTGGTCTATAATTTCCCAGGTCCTCTTTGTTCCTCTTTTTAAAGATAGGTACTACATTTGCTCTTCTCCAGTCCTCTGCAATCTCCCCCATCCTCCATGAGTTCTCAAAGATAACTGTTCCAGGGGCCTACACTTTACTTTGTCTCTCTCTTGCTCTGAATGTATTTATAGACCCTCCTATTAATGTGTTCTATGTTCCTTGCTAGATGTAACTCATTCTGTGCCTTAACCTTTCTGATTTTGTCCCTACATGATTGTACTATTCTTTGGAATGCCTGCTTAGCAATTTGTCTGTGTTTCCACATTTTGTAGGATTCCTTTTTGATTTTCTGGTCATTAAAGATCTCATGAAGCAGCAATATTGGCTTACTGTTCTTCTTATCTTTTCTTCGCACAGGAATAGTTTTCAGTTGTACATTTAATATTGTCTCCTTGAGAAATTGCCATCCGTCCTGAATTACTTTATCCCTTAGGTTTCCTTCCTATAGGACCTTACCTACCACTTCTTGCAATTTGTTAAAGTCTACGTTTTTGAAGTCCATTGTCCTTATTCTCACTCTCTCCTTTCCTTAGAACCATAAAATCTATCATTTCACAATCACTTTCATCCAAAATGCCTTCCATCTTCAGATTTGCAACTAATTCCTCCCCATTGGTCAGAATCAAGTCTAAAATGGCTATCCCTCTGGCTAACGTCCTCCATTTTCTGAAACAAAAAGTCTCCAAAACATTCCAAGAACGTATTGGGAATTTTGTGTTTTACCATATTACTTTTCTAACAGATGTCTGGGTTGTTAAAATCTCCCATTATTATCAGGTCTTGTGTTTTGGGTATTTTTGTTCCACCTCCTCTTCCTGATTCAGTGATTTATAGTAGACCCGCTACCCGGACATTGCTCCTATTTTTCCCTTTTATCTCTACCCAGAGACTTTCAATTGGTCGGCCTCTCACCCCCTTCTGCATCTCAGAACAAGTTTATATATTCTAGATGTATAATGCATCACCTCCTCTCTTTTTCCCCTGCCTATCCTTCCTGTAGAAGCTATATTCCAGTCATGAGATTTTTCCCACCACATCTCTGTGACACCAATTAATCCATAATTAAGTTTATGTACTAATATATCCAGTTCTTTTTTATTCTCCATGCTCCTTGCAATTGTGTCCAGACATCTAATATATCAAGTAGATTCCCCCACTGATTTCACTCGTTACTCCTATGACCTTATTGTAATTTTCCATGTCTCCCCTTCCCCCAACATTGAGCTCTCTATTGAGGCTGCTTTTTTTATGTTTACCTGTGGGCTTTTGCACTTGCCCCTTGTCAAACTGTCTGGAGTGGCTCGGGAGCATGGAGTACCAATCTCAGGGCAGACTTTTAAGAAGCAGGGCACACATCCCAAATTGGTTGTGAGCACCATACTTAGATTTCACCAACCAAGTATCAAGTGTGAACTCCTCAGGCACTGTAACAGCCTCAACGTGGAGTCACAGATAGTCCCAGTGGATACTCCGATTCATCTTGCCACTCAGGTAAGCTTGCCTTTGTAATAGATGGTCCCTTACACCAAAAATCACAATAATATTCAGGTTACTCTGAGTCCCACAGGACTGGTCACTTACCCCAGGTCAACTGCACCTCAGTTGCACGCCAAAGACAATCCTTAGCATGAATCCTATAATAAATTAACTAAAGATTTATTAACTAAGACAAAGAAATGAGAGTTATTTACAAGGTTGAAGTAGGTAAACATACACACACAAATGTGTTACAGTCTTAGGTTCCAAAAGGTAATAAAGGTTTCTGTAATATGCAAGCTCTATATGTCCTCTATGGCTAACCCAGGATAATCAGCTGGGGATCCCTTGCTTATGCTTAGAAATCTTGCCCTCTCAAAGTCTAAACAGTATAAAGATGGCATTTCTTCTGGTCAGGGATTTTTATTCCTTTCCCCCAGAGTTCAAGCTGATGTGACTAGTCCCTATACACATCTCTTCCAGGGTGTGGGCAGGAGAGCACACGATGTTTCACTATGGTTTGTCTACTGTCTATGGGCCTTCTTTTTGGGGGCAGGAGATGACACCTCCTGTGGTAAACTAGTGTCTCACACTTGGTACTGCTTCTCTCCCGACTGTGAGGTTTACAGTTTCAGAGCAAACACATTTACCATTACAGAGCAAACACTTAAATATTACCTTATAACATTGGATAGATATACTATAAAACAGATTAATGTATGCAACAACTTACAAGCATTTCATAAAGCCTAAACACTAAACATTTTCATAAACCTAATGCCTATTTTAACAATAGTAACACATAGGTAAGCCGGACTGGGTTCCACTTATGCATTTGTCAGTGTTCAGTTGAGGCCTAGGAGCCTTGGCATGAGCTGGCACCTGGTTGGCAAGCATCACACCCCTTTTGAACCTAATTTAAAGCCCTCCTCACTAGACAGGAGAGTCAGTGCTCAAAGATGCACTCCCTTTCTTGGAGATATATAATCAATATGTTCATTGGGTCTTTTCTTTGTGGCATATTTCCCCCCAAATACCCTATATTTATGGTGGTTTTACTCCATCCCACAGATGTATAGCACTAAGTTTGGTGTGTATGGAATAGTTTGTATAACTGAAATTTCCTGCAGATTTCTCAATCTAGACACTGATGACTGAGGTTAAGGAACTTGACATGAGGTTTTGTGTGGTAGAATCTTAGAACCATAGGGTTAGAAGTGACCGCAAGGGTCATCTAATCTAACCTCCTGCCAAGATGCAGGACTTGGGGGAGAAGGTACAAATGCAGTGTGCATCTCTTAAGAAAAAGCTTTAACGTCACTTCTTGTCCGTCATCTGTCCTGTACCTGTTTGTGGGCTAGATTTCCTCATCCTGCCTTCGTTGTGCCACCTCACCAGTGCAAATTACATGGAAAACTGTCCTAAAGGGGTCGGGGGGAAACATGCTCGGGTAGGAGGGACACAGCAGACTATACACTGCTCCATCTGATCACCAGCTGTACAGCACTCACGTGGAACTGCTGCATCCAGTGTAATTTAAAGCAGCCCGTAGGCTTTTTTCAATTATGCCCTTGGCCAGCCCATGATCAAGAGCGCAGAAAGGTGCTCTAAGCCACCTTTCACCCCATTCCCCTCAATTATCCTGAGTTTAAAGAATAACATTTCCCCAGTTAGTTTCCTAGGGAGAGGGTTAAGCAAAAAGGGAGTGAGGCGTATACAGAAAGAAAAGAAATCTAGAAAATTGTCTTGAGCAGCATATAGCTCCAGCTTTGCCAGAAGAGGACCTGGTTTTGCAGCCCTACATAAATAGCACACACAATTAGAGCCTTTGGCTGTAACAGGACTACTTGTATAAGTGCTATTCAGCTTGAGTTAAGGGTTAAAGACTCAGGGCCAGATCTCTTATGTTCCTTTCTTCTGCACTATTCAGTTGGTGCATGCTTAGGGCTCTTTTTGCTTCAAACTTCAGCATGCTCCGCCCATGCTATGTGTAAGATGGGAAACATCAGCCACTTTTGCTCTAGCTTTCTATACATAAAGTGTTTTTTCCCATCCTCTGCCAAAGTTAAAAAACAAACAAAAAACAACAGCTGAACGGCTTGTGCTAACATTTTCTGAAAAAAATCCTTTGCTGGGAAAAGGACGGAGGTCAAGTATGGAGCATTTTAGCCTCAAAGGCGAATGTCTGGGGACGTTATTTGTGTGTGAAAACAAGGTATTCAAAAAGAAACTGTTTCACAATCTGACTCTACCCGTCACCCCCTATAATGACTATATTATATTCTCAAGTGATGGTAGATATGCAAGAAAAATAGAAACAAAAGGGGAAATGATGAAAATGAATGGGCTAGTCATAAAAATATGCAGTATACATCACAATCCTGGAAGCCATCTCCCACCCCTCCAAAAAATAATTTATATTCAAATACTAAATCACAGCAACTAACTTGTTACCATTTTAAACTTCTAAAGCATGTAGAAATCTGTGGCTAAATAAATCCCCACATTTTTAAACCAGCAGAACAGTAGCAAAGATGCTGACTATATGCCATTCATTATATAAACTAATTCATTTGACAGCTGAGTGGAGACTGACTGTTACCTTTAAACTTGAACTTCGACTTGACCTAATCCCATATCAAATGATAACAGTTTACCATCTGTCCTTGGTCAGCCCAGTGGAAGACTTCAAAGGGTAGATTTAATAGCATATAGCTTGGCCTTGACATACAGACTGTATCTGTTCTTACTTAAAGAACAATAAAACCTCGTATTTAATTTCTTTTTAACAGATGGAAGGCTGGTGTCTTATTCCATTCTGTCACCCCATCTGGATGCCTTAAAAGTGATACTAAGAGAAATGTGGGGTGAGCCCACCAAAAGCTCAGTTCAAGTCCAATTACAATGAGAGGAGAAGGAAAATAGACTGATAACCTATCCTGTGTCACAGCAAATTGACTGCCTTGAGCCTTGACTCCTGAAATAATGCTAATGAAATTTGATTATACATTGGTGGGGTACACAGCAAGCTTTCCAAGTTGTACAGGTGCTTCCCCAATTAAGGCCTGAGTTGGAATAAACATATTTTTCAGTCAGTTTCTTTGGTGCAAAGCAGCACACCTCAAGTCTAAACTTCACAGGAATCACACTTTCTGCTGTTCTTTTTCACATGTCACCTTCCTATGTTCTTATAGCAGGAAAGACTTGTGCAGAAATGCAAAGAATGTGTTTTCATTTCTCCAAAAGAAACTGTTTTGCTTTTCTGAATTAGCGCTGAACTCAAATGCTTTAACACAGGCAAGACTTTTTTTCAGCTCAAAATACTTTAATTCATATATTTTAAGGCAGGAAGGGACTAATATATGTTTGTCTCAGCTCCTGAATAACACAGGCCAAAGAGCTTCACCCAGTAATTCCTGAAGTGGAGGGAATTACTCTTCACTAGTATGTAAGTGAACACTACTAAGTCCAATAACATCACTGAATTATAGAAAATCTTTTAGGGATATTCAGTCTCAATTTACATCAATGCCTTCATCTGCATGTGGTCTATTTAGACAACTAGAGACAGATCAAGTCAGCCACTAAAAGGGAGTGCACCCCAACCATGTCAGGTCCTTCTCCCTCACCCAGACAGTCCTGAAATACAAAAAACACAGAGGAACAATGCAGTGTGGCTCCAGCTAGAAAATTAATCCTGCAAAAATGGAAAAGTTGATCTCACTCTTCCAGTCCTATGATTCTAGATTAGAGTTCAGGTAGTTGATCAACCAAAAGGTTACCTATGTTTTGAAATAACCTGTGGATTAGTCGGAAAATTTTCATCAAAACAATTTTTTTTGTCAGAAAAAATCTGTTTTGATTAAACCATTTTTTGGAGTGAAATCAGAAACGTAGGGCTGGAAGGGACATTGAGAAGTCATCAAATCCAGCACCCTGCACTGAGGCTGGTAAGTAAACTTACACCATCCCTGACAGGTGTTTGTCCAACCTGTTCTTAAAAACCTCCAATAATGGGGATTCTACAACCTCCTTGGAAGCCTATTCCAGAGCTTAACAACCCCAAGTTAGAAAATTTTTCCTAATGTCCAACCTAAATCTCCCTTGCTGCAGATTAAGCCCATTACTACCCATCATACCGCTTTTGACAACGTTATCCATGGGGAAAAAATCTAAAGAAAAGTTTCTTTCACAAAATTCTGAAATTTCATTTCAGGAAACATTGTTTTGAAATTTTAAATTATTTTTTCATTTTTATATTGTTTTTACATTTCATTACATGTCAGCAGTAACAGTCAAAGTCAAATATATCCAAGTTCAAACTGTTTCAAAACAAACAAGAGACATGAATCTAGAAAAGATGTTTCTTTCTGTACTAAGTAGAAGCTGCCCTTCATGGGTTTTTTTAAATTAAATAAAAATAGGATATTTCAACTATTGTCATAGTATGCATTACTACTACAGATGTCATGAACTAAGGTAAAAATATAAACAAAAATTTTAAAAAATATTAAAAATTCAAAATGAAATTTCAAAATTCCAAAAAAAATGTCCAAAACAGAATTCTTTTTTAGAATTTTCATTACATTGGGAAATTAAAAAAACTATATTTATTTTCATCCCAATTTGAAACAAAAACAAATTTTGAAATGCTGAAATTTCCTGAGAAACATGGAAATTCCAAGTTTGGACCAGCTCTGCTGGGGATGCCTGTAGCTGAGGCTAGTAGGGGTAAACAGCAGCATAGAAGTTTGTATGTCTGTTCCTCCAGGAGAAGGTGGTTTGACTCTGGGCAGCACTGGGAGTACTTACAAAAAGCCACAGAATATGAGTGGTATAAGGAGAAATAATTAAAAATATAAATTGGAGAGATTATAACATCAGGAAGATGAGTATAAATCTATGGACTCAAGTCAGACTGACTCAATAACCTGGCTCAGAATCTGGAGAACCTATTGGTATACATACCTGGTTGGGGTTGGATGAATGAGGTGCTCAGATAATTGGAGCCACATACTGCTAACACGAGTACCCTCCTGCATCCAGCTCAAAAACTCCCCACCACAAATTAAATCAACTTCCAACATAAAACTAGTTCTGCCCTAGACCATTTTATTTTATTTTTATTTATTTATTCAGTCTCCCACCCTGGGAGGCAGGGGTGTGTGTTTACATGATGCTGTGCCCGCAACGTTCAACAAGCAAATATGTATCTTTTACCTTGATGCTCATTTAAAGAAAAAAAAAATAAGATTTTGGATTTATCCTATGTCTTTTCATAACAGAGGAATTCTCTAGGCTGGAATTTTTCCCATGCAGACACATTGTTTGTATATGTTTACAGTTTTCTACAATTTAACAGGCTTTGGCAATATCTCAGCCAGGGCTGTGATGCAATTCCAGGGCTTATGTATGGGGAGCAGTTTGGGCACCAGAACAGTGGGAAGTTTCAGCTGCCTTTGTGGCCTTATGGACATTGTTAACCAACAGTCATGACTCCAGACTGGAGGATTCATTGTGTGTATGTGAGAAAACAGTCTTCTTCTGCAATGTTGTTGAATGGAAAAGCGCACTGTCACTGCCTTGAACCTTGCTGTAGGGGCAACATGGAATCCACAGAAACATTAAAAAAAAAAAGCAGATTTAAATGTTCTTCCAATACATGTACATGGCCCCGCCAACACACCTGTCACAACTGCCAACAAAACATTTGTTTTGAAGACTCTTGTTCTTAACCACCTCACTTTACCACACTCTCTTGAACCTTGCAAAATAGCTTTTCACAGTATGCAAAATATTTGGCTTCAAAAGGACAATGCAATATACACTGGAGTGTTTTCATATAAAAACATATATTTAAGATTAAGAAAAAAAATAACAGTAATAAAATTCAGGCCAACAAGGTCAACTTTATTCTAGACTGCTATGGCAAGCAATGGAAAGATAAAAATGGAATACTTTCCATGAACAGTAGTTATTCACCCTACACAGGACCATGGAATGTATGCTCATAGAGGTTATGTTTAACATTGATGGATGTAGGAATGCTGGAGGTTGTAGTTTGCTTTCCTAACAATGCTTCTACATCTATTTGAAGCTATTTTCCTCCCAACTAATTTTTCCCCTCGCAATTTGAGGAAAATGTACTACAATGTTGGTTTTGTTTTGTTTTACCTAGAAAGTGAAATACAGCTATTTTGTTAGCATTACAAAACATCTTTCATTTAAACCCAACTTGCATAAACAACTGAAGATTGTTGTACATTTATATGCTATTATAACTCACTATTTGTTATTCCTTTTTTTATTTTAGTAATGTATTTTCTATCAATATATACTTTTTATTTCCCTCCTAATAACTGATGAATTTGTTGTAGTCACAATACTACTTGAGAATACACAAACTGAAAAATTATAGCAGTTCTGGTGATATATTATCAACTTTTTCTTCCCATTAAAACAGGCGTCCTCTTGAAAAGAACGCAATTCTTTAAAAACCAAGGAAAAGTTGTATCAGTTCATTTCAACTGCATGGTGTGGAATGGAAGGAGTGGGAAGATGGGAGGCAACTAATTTAACAATAATTTACTTTTATATAGTGCTTTTCATCCACAGACCTCAAAGCACTTCACAAAGGTGGGCTGGTGTTATTTATCCCCCAGCTTTTACAGAAGGGGGAAATTGAGGCCCAGAGACTCAATGATAAAGCAAGGAACAGAACCCAGGAGAGTTCCAGTTCCGAACCCAGTACCCAGAGCACAGCCACATGTATTGGGAAGTTGCCTCTTTTCTAAATAAGATGGTTAAAGTCTACCTTCATCAACATCAGTGTGGTTCCATTGATGTAGCTGAGATAAGTCTCTATTCAGTTTTGTATGGTAATCAAAAGAGAATTTCACACTTCACACTTTGTTGATCTGAAGGGTGGGTGGAAAGCTCTCCAAAGCACTCTCTCACACAGGCCATGCCTACACTCAGAGCCGTAGCACTATACCAGTAAAATGTTGTCACAGTCAGGGAAGATTTACCCTTCTTCCCATACTTCCAGCTAATTTGATTGTAACACTCAAAAGAAAATAAAGGAGACTCTGGGGTAGCAGTCAAGTGAATGTTGAGACTGTCCAGAAAACACATGCTTGCAAGCTTTAAAAAGATACATCTAATTCCTGGTCCAGCAGAGTACTGGACACTGAACCCATTAGTTCATCCATGTGCAGCTGCGAAGGAGACTTGATCCAGCACAGATCTGGATACATTCCCACGTGCCATGGATGAAAAAGAATTTGAAGGGTTGAAAAATTGGAATCTCCCCTTCACCCCAAACTCTACTATACTTAGTCTCCAACTCTTGGCTACAGCGCTAAACTGTTTTTTTCCACAGGGCAACCATAGGAGGCCAACATCACTTGTAAATAATTAAGTCTGCCACTCAGCCAAGAACTATTAAATTCCAGGATTTGTGTGGTGCACCAAGAGAGAAAGTGATATGTAATGGATATAGTCCTCTGTTGCATTTTGTCTCCATTGTAGCATCTGACTTTAAACAAATAACAGCCTTTCTGTACTTCAGTTTACCGACTGTAAAATGGTGATAGTACCTAACTCGCAGGCATATTGGGAGGCTTAATATTTATAAAGCACTAATATCCTTGGATGAAAGCGGCATTACATTTACACTATATTTTTGAAACCTGAGTGTTTTGCATACTATGCTGCTGGCCTCCATAATGGCCAATGATCACTGTGTACGCCAATATTTTGTTTGTTAAAAATCAAATATAGAGCACATTTATGCAAAGCCTTTATGCAGAAATCCTGTCATCTATTTTACAAAGCAAACCATGGGAATATTTAGAATCTTTACAATATTATTTTCAGTATCAAGACTAACTAGAGATAATTTCATCCTTCTCATTCCCTGTGGTTTCTCTCTCCCACAGGCGGTACATACATGCTCTTTGTGTGTGTGTGGGAAGTATTAATTGTAAGTATTAATTCGGGGTGCAGACTCCCAAATGAAGGCATGACATTTTGAGGGAGCCTTCTACCCTTAAACCAAAGAATAATTTTGTGGGAACTCCTGATGATGTATAATTATAGCAGCACAGGAATTAGCCAGTACTGGTCTAAAGGTCAAATGCAACCATCCTCAGCTTCTCCCTCCCATTTAATATTTGAAAGCTTACACCCACTTCAAGCCGAGCTTCCATTGAGGGGCCCCTGGAGTCAGAGGGTCCGAACATGCCTATTGGCAGCCCTGGGAATTTATTCTAAATCAGTACATCACCTTTCATGATTGCAAAGTTAAAAACATCTGCAAATGGGCATTCTCCATTGATCCCCATCACTGTATAATTGGTGACACAAAGTGTAGCATAAATGCCAGTCTGAGAATGACTGCTTCAAATGACACTAAGTTCTACTGCTACAAGCAAAGCTATGAAAATGTAGTTAATTGCAGCTTTTTTCATTTGCCAGTTCCCTTTTAGCCTGCAAAGGTTTTCTTTCAGTAATTAACTTGCACATGCTACTTATTACGTACATTTTTCAGTAGGAAAAAAAAATCTGTAACCATTCTCCAAGATATGTTGTACATGCCCATTCCATTTCTTGGTTTGCGCGCACCTGACGCACAGTCAGAATTTTTTTTCTGAGTGGTGTCTGGTAGGGCAACTCAAGCGCCCTCTGCTGCTGCACACCACCGTGTACCAGTATAAAGGGCCCAGCCCCATGAATTCCTTCTTGCCAGACAACGCTGATGCAGAGGGATAGGAGGGTGGGTCATGGAATGGACATGTTCAACATCTTGAAGAACAAGTTATAGAAGGTTAGTAATACTTTTTTCTTTGAGTGATTGCACATGTGCATTCCACTCTTGGTGATTCACAAGCCAGGAAGTAGAAGGAGGGATCAGAGTTCTTGTATGCACAGACCGAGTGCAACTTGTCCACATTTAGGATCATCTCTAGAGTACTGAATGATGGCATAATGTGGGATGCAAAGGTGTGAACTGAAGACTAGGTTGCTGCTCTGCAAATTTCCTTGACAGGGACTTCCACAAGGAATGTCACCAAGGCTGCTTGAGATCTTGTGGAATGTGCCGTCACTTTGTTTGGCAAGGAAATTGCTGCAGATCATAACATCCATGAATGCAGGAAGTTATCCAAGGTGAAATTCTTTATGAAGAGACTGGGAGATTTCATCCTGTCTGTGATGGCCACGAATAGTTGGGCTGACAATCAGAATTGTTTAGTCCTGTCTATGAGGAACGCCAAAGCTCTTCTAACATCTAAGGTGTGCAGGTGGTGCTCCTCTGTATTGGTGTGTGTTTTTGGATCGAACATGGGAAGTAAATTCAGTGGTTAATATGAGCATTAGACACCACTTTAGAGAGAAATCTTGGATGAGGGCATAAGTATACTTCATCCTTCAAGAAGATTGTATGAGGCAGTTTGGCTGTCAGAGCATGCAGCACAGCCACCCTCCTGGAAAAGCTTACGTTCAGTGATAGGTGTAGTAAGGAACATATTGCTAGAGGCTCAAACAGTAGCCCCATGAGCACCAAAAAAAGGAGGTTCAAGTCCCAGGATGGATTAGGTTCCCTTATCTGAAGGTACAACCTTTCCAGGCTCTTCAAAAATCTGATTGTCATATTGGAAAATATGGAATGGTATCCATGTGAGGATGAAAACTTGATATTGCTGCCAGGTGGACCTTGATAGAAGTAATCGCCAACCCTGGTCCTTTAGGTGTAATAGAAAATCCAGGATATGCTGGATAGGGGATTGCATTGGCAAGACCCCGGATTAATGAGACCATATAGAAAAACCACTCCATTTTGACAAGAAAGTAGACTTGGTAGAGGGCTTTCTACTATTTAACAAGACATGGCAAAATTGCTACAAGCAAGACTCCTCTTTAGGATTTAGCCACAGAGCCTCCAGGCTCTTAAATGAAGGGCCCACAGGTTTGGGTGGAGCAGTCAATCATGATCTTGGGAGATCAAGTCCAGATGCAATGGATGCGAAATTGGAGTTGTCACTGATAGGTTCAGTAGAGAGGATAACCAGTGCTGCTGTGGCCATTTGTATAACCCAGGAATGGTCCCACTTGATCTTGAACAACATCCTATGTAGAAGTGAGATTGGAAGGAAAAAAGCCTAGCAGAGTTTGTTCGACCAGGGTAGTGGGAAAGTGTCTACAATGGAACTGGGACTGTGCCCTTTTAGGGAGCAAAAACTGATTGTATTTCCTGTTGGCCTTGGTTGCAAATAATAGGTCTATCTGGGGATTCACCCGCTGCTGGAAAATGACTCTGGCTACATCTGGGCAGAAACCACTCATGATGACTCAAATGATCTGCTTAGGCAGTCTGCCAGTTTGTTCTGCATCCCTGGAAGGTAAGAAGCTGAGATTATTGAACATATGCATTGCCAGTTCATTCAAGCGAATTGCTTCCTGACAAAGTTCGGACGAGCAAGCTCTTCCTCGCCTGTAGAGGTAAAACATCACTGCAATGTTCTTTTATGAGAACAAACAGGCTTTTCCCTTTGACATGAGATAGGGAAGCCTGACAGGCTAGGCAGACAGCCCTTAACTCTCTCAGGTTGATATGTAGAAATAGATTCCTTGAGGACCACAAACCTTGAGTTCAGAGGGGGGCACAGATGAGTCCTCCACCCCAGGGAGGAGTGTCACCAGTATCTAGGAAGGATGAGGGTGCACAAACTTTGAATAGGTCTGCCCTACGGTCTAGAAAAGTCAGTATTCAAGAGGGCTTACTGAGCACAAAGTTCACATGGTGATGACTTGGCAAATAAAGAGAGACCAATCAACTTTGAAGGATCCTGAGATGTAGCCTGGAATGCTGGACTATATATATGCACGAGGCCATATGCCCCAGGAGCCTCATACAGTTATGAGCTGTTGTGATTGGGTGAACTTTGAGATCTGCCACAAGAGATTGAATTGTTTGGAACCTTGTGTCAGAAAGGAAAGCTCTAGTCTGAGTAGAGCTCCTATAAACTCTATACTTTATAGACTGGATGAGCGGTACACTGGAAAGTATCTGAGCCATGGACTGACCTTTGATTAGCCAGTCATCCAGGTAATGGTAGACCTGTTCTCCTAGTCTCCTCAGGAAAGCAGCTACCACTGATGTACATTTTGTGAAAACCGGACAACATGCTGACAGACCGAAAGGCAGCATGGTGAACGGATCTGAGACTCTTTCACTATGAACCTGAGATACTTTCTGTGGCCTTGATAAATTGCCACATGAAAGTAGACATCTTTTAAATTGAGGGCAGAATACCAGTCTCCAGGAAGGGAATAATGGAAGCCAGGATGACCTTGCGAAATTTTAATCCTTTTGACATATCTGTTGAGTTGGTGCAGATCTAAAATTGGTCTGAGACCTCCCTTTGCTTTTGAGATAAGGAAATAATGGAAATAGAACCCCTTCCCTCTGAGACACTGTGTAACCTCTTCTATAACTCCTACCCAAAGGAGGGACTGAACATCCGGGGGTAGGAGCTCCATGGGAAAGTGGTTCCCTGAAGAAGAATGGAGAGGGAGAGAAAAATTGGAGGGTGCATCCCACTTCCAGTGTTTAGTACCCATCGGTTTGAGGTAATCCAGGACCTAGCACTGAGGAAGTGGGAGAGGTGGTTTGCGAAAATGGAACCTGGTATACTGGAAACTGTCACAGCATCCTTGAGTGTCCCACCAAAACGCCTGTTTAATGCCCCCTAGGCATTTAGATGGAGCTGGCATTGATACAGAGGCAGAAGGAGGAGGTAGTCTATGTCTATAATCCCTATTCTTTCTCCTCTGCAGGTCCTGTCAAGGAACAGGGGCAGAGCAACAGTGGTATGCTGCAGTGGAAGTGCTTTCTGGAGAGTGTAACCCCAAAGACTTTAAAGTTGCCCTAGAATCCTTCAAGGCACGGAGCTTAGAGTCGGTTTGCTTTAAAAACGCTGAAACCCCTTCAAAGAGCAAGAGTTGTAAAGTCTGCTGGACCTCTTGTGGAAGCCCAGAGGGTTGCAGCCAAGAGCTCCTGCACATGGCCACTGCACAAGCCATGGACCTAGCTGCCAACTCCACTAGATCCAGTGCAGCCAGCAGTGAAAATCTGGCTACAGATTTCCCCTCATCAACGAAAGAGGAGAACTCCTGTCTAGCATCCTCTGGCAGCATGTCCCTAATGTAGGGGAATCCCAAACATTAAAAATTCTAATTACTCAAAAGCATTTTCTGGCTGGCAATCCTGACTTGCAACTTTTCTACCAAACACTTTTTCTTTCTTTCTCTCTCTTTTTTTTTTTTTTTTTTGCATCCTTTGATTTGGGGGTCAGTCCTTGTCATTTCCTTTCCTTGGCTGCTGACACCAACAGAGAGTCCAGGGAGAGGGAAAATGAGGGTTGAGATATTTAAATCCCTCGGATGGGACATAATATTTACATTTGGCCCTTTTTGACATGGAAGGGATGAAGGGGTCTGCCAGAGACTCTTAATGGGGTCCATGATTGCATCATTAATAAGTAAGGCCATTTGCAAAGGCACGGTGGTGGCAAAAATAGCAGCAAGGCAGAGGCGAGGTCTCAACTTCCTCCCAGGCTTGAGGCCATCCTCTTTAACTGCTCTGGGTGGGCCTTATTGCCATCGGGGGAGGAGAAATACCCCCTGAAGAGACTGCCTCAACAGGAGAGGAGGAAGAAGAGACAAGTGCAGGCTAAGGCTGCTCCTCCTCCACTAGTTGCCAAGCAGGTTACTCCTGAACTGCCTCTTACTGCTTGGTACTAGGCCCGCTGACTCCCTCACATCTCTCCCAGGACACAGAACTGGAATGCCTTGTGTATGACCTAGAAACTGGGTGGGAAGTCTACAGGTTCCCCAATGAGCCCCTGACCACATGCTCAACAATATTCCCTGTGGAGGGTCCCTACCAGGAAGTAGTACCTTGGTGGAGAATAGTGAGACCACCTCCAAGGCTGGGAAACGTAAGAGGCAATCTCCAATACAGAGGACAAGTCTCCTTTGGCTGACGGGCATGAAATCTGAGGCAATGGAGGTTGATGCGGAACCAAGTGCTGCATGACATGGCCAGCGCTCCTGTCCGCTGGAACAAGAGCACGGTCTCCTGCAATCACTCAAAGAACCACCAACAAAATCACACTGTGTGATGCAGCATACTTCTTTGCACCTTCTGCCTTTATTCCACATTTAACTGCTTAACTATTAAGATAAAATTAATCTTTTTATTCTCTTAAGGGTTTAAAGCCAAGGGTGGGCAAACATTTTGGCCTGAGGGGCACATCTGGGTATGGAAATTGTATGGCGGGCCATGAATGCTTACGAAATTGGGGGTTCGGGTGCAGGAGGGGGTCAGGGGTGAAAGCTCCAAGTAACACTTACCTCAAGCAGCTCCCAGAAGCAGTGGCATGTTCCCTCTCTGGTTCCTACGCAGAGGCACGGCCAGGCAGGTCTGAGCACTGCCCTGTCTGCAGGCACCGCCCCTGCAGCTCCTATTAGCCAGGGTTCCCGGCCAATAGGCGCTGCGGGGGCAGCATGCAGAGCTCCTTAGCTGCCATTATGCATAGGAGCTGGAGAAGGGACATGCCACTGCTTCCGGGAGCCACGTGGAGCAGGGCAAGTCCCAGACCCTGCTCTCCATCAGGAGTTCCGGAGCAGGGCAAGCCCCAGACCCTGCTCCCTGGTGGGAGTTCGAGAGCTGGATTAAATGTCTGGAGGGCTCGATGAGGCCCCTGCGCCAGTTTGCCCAGCCCCAGTTTAAAGCAATAGATTTGATCCATGAGGTTGGGAGCATTGTTTTAATATACTCAATTTAGTTGACTTCAGTCTCTTTCCATTACCCTTTCAGAAAGAACAGGTGAAAAATAACCTCTTTATATCATTTAGTTTGCTGTTGATTAATTCCCTTCTCCTGATGCTTGCTTAATTTTTGCAGGCTAGAGAGGACAGAATGGCTATTATTCACAACATTTTTAAAGGAGCTCTCTTTTAACTTGCAGATTCTTCCCTTTCATATCTACATCTCATCAATGAAATATGAGGATTAATGATAAGGACATAGAACTTTGATAGATAACAGGTTCAAACTTAACTTTGAAATGGGGCTTAATTCTAAAAATACTAGCAATAAATTACAACACAGAGCACTCTTATGCCAATGGCATAAGAAGTTCAGAGAGCCAACTACCTACCACTATACAATGCTTAATACAGAAGCTATGAATGAATTCCAAGTAGAAGTCTTACATATTTGATCCATCCACTTGTCCATTCTCACCACAATGAAGAAATGACAGGCTTCTGGCTTCACCTGTGTGACAGAATATACCCATACACCCTGCACACTATTGTAATAATTTTTGTATAAGGCATGTCTTGTGAGTTATCATTTAAAAACTCATTGCTGATTAATAATATCATGGCAAAATGCATGTAGCAGGGTTATAGGTGAAGTTATAAATGTAAGCTGAAATCATGTCTACAAGTATGTTTTCCAGATAAGTCTGGGGAGTGGCCAAACCAGTTCCTCAGGGACACGCTGATGCCTCAGCCAGGTGTAAACAAGGCCAGTGGGCCACTACCTGCTAAATGGCTGTTCTTTGGCAGGAAAGGCAGCTTGGGTGAAAAAATCCACATTTTAGCAAAGAAACATCATGGAGTTTCCTTCCACACAGACTGCTTGTCGCCTTGCTCCCAGCTGGAAATTCTTCTCACAGGGGGACAGGACTGTAAAAATAAGGAGCAGACACCCCCATCGCATTGACAGCACCTGAAGAGACAAGGGAAGCAGCCATTGGATGCTGAGGGAGGGGTCCTGACCTAAAGAGTTTAGTCAGTCAGACTGCTGAAAGCACATGGTCAGAAAACTTTGCTTTGAATCTAATATAGTTTGTTAAGGTAGGCACCAGTGTTTTATCTTTTCTTGTAACCATTTCTGACTTTTATGCCTCGCTACTTGTACTCACTTAAAATCTCTCTTTGCAGTTAATAAACTGCACCTCTACCTCGATATAACGCTGTCCTTGGGAGCCAAAAAAAAATCTTACTGCGTTATAGGTGAAACCGCGTTATATCGAACTTGGTTTGATCCGCCGGAGTGCGCAGCCCCGCCCCCCAGAGCACCACTTTACCGCGTTATATCCGAATTCGTGTTATATCGGGTCGCATTATATTGGGGTAGAGGTGTAGTTGTATTGTTTTATCAAATCCAGTGTGCTCAATCTTTGAAGTATCTGGGTAACTCCATTTGGGGTAACAAGCTGTGTGCATATTATTCCCTTAAAGGAATAATAGATTCAGTATATTCGTACTGACCGGGAGAGGGCTGGGAAGTACAGGACGTACATTTCTGGGGGGAAATATGGTAATTTTTAAGGCTGATAAGAGCCAAGGTGTGGCTGGCTGGCTGCAGCACACACCACACTGACATAGCTGGGAGTGACTTAATGCCAGGAGCTGTTTCTGAGCAGTTCAGATTGGAGGCTACAAAAGCAAGGCATTGTAAAGGGCACCCCAGGTTACAGGTGACACAGCTACTCATTAGTCTGGATTGTACCCTAGTATGTCACAACTGGTCACTGACTGGCTTTGCTCATTCCCCATAACTTTCTGCTAACCCTATCAATCTCACTGTACTTTTCTGAGGACTATGTGCACCCAAATCAGAGTACAGAATTTAGTCCAAACTTACCATAGATATGCGAGGATGGATATGGCCTACTTAATGGTGGAAACATTTATAAGATGAGTTTCTAGCTATACACACTAGGTCACATCCATATAATCTACCTAGCCAGTTTCAGAAGAGAATATGAAAAATTCTGTCCTTTCTATCTTCTGTCTTCAACGTAAGAGGTAGAGGAATGAGGGAGGGAGTGCAAAGAAAAGGACATTTGACCAATCCTACTATGGATGCCTGGTTTAGAACCTATTCATGACCATCCCTGGAATAGGAGGTTCCCAACAGTCTTACTTTTTCTGATGCAATTAACTTGTCAAATAATTCCTAATGGAAATTCTGTTCTCCTTGTGTCAACAATTAGTTTAACCAATTTCCTTTCTCAGTCAAAGTTCCCTTTGTAAGTAGGCAATTACTCATTCTCTAGTCATTGAAATAGTGGGAGGTCCCCTTGCTACTAGAGCTTTTGATCCTTATTTAGCTGTGTACAAGACTGATCTTCCGTTGGACATTTTGAGCGCAGAGTGTCCCCCTAGGTTCCTCTCAAGAAGTCTGAGTCAGGTTTTGTCTACACTGGAACCTGAATGACAAAACTTTTGTCATTCAGAGGTGTAAAAAAAACACCCCTCCAAAGGGCAACAGTTTTGTCAACGAAAAGCCCAGTGCGAAAAGCGCTTTGCCAGCAGAAGAGCTCTCCTGCCAACAAAGCTACTGCCGCTCATAGAGGGTGGAAGTTTTTTGTCAGCGGGAGAGCTCTCTCCTGCCAACAAACAGTGGCTGCACAGCATACCCTTTAGCGGCACAGCCTTGTTGCTAAAAGGTGCGTAGTGTAGACCTAGCCTTAGAGATAAAGCTTTGAATTTTTAAAAGTTGAATACTCTCCAATCCTAACTACTTCTCCAGACTGACGGATGACCTGAGATGGCTACCCAGCCTTTCAGACTAGCTTCCACAATAAACAAGTTTTCAATGGAATTTGAGATGACACACAACATACCTTTGTCTGCCCACCAATCTAGATACTAGAAAACTGATGAGATCATCAGGGGTATATAATCTAGACACTCTCTCTCTCAGGAGAATCTCTGAAACACTCATGAGAAACCATAATCAAGTCAATACCTCTAGACACAAAAACATCATTCCTAGCAAGTGAAGGAATTCTCTGGCGGTTAAACAGGATACTGAAATGGCACTCTGTATCTTGACATGAGTTTCCCAAAAGCAACAGCTTCCTCAGTAATACCTTCATTCCCAACTGGATGATCCTCTAAAACAATAATGGTATCCTTTCAATTTTGTCCATGACTGTGTCCCTAACAGCCCCTCAGTGCCCACTGGCAAAGGGTTCACTGCCATGTAACAGCAACTTCTATCAACCTGACAAATTCACTACACCTTGTTGTCATGACATTTATAAAACATGTCATGTAAGATACCAAATGAAAGACAGTGACACACCGGTCATTAATATCACTGTGAAATGTAGGCATTAGCACTGTATAGAGAATTATGGATTCTTACTGATATTATGCTTTAAAGTCTGTAACTAAACAAAGGGAGAAACAGGTTTTCTTCCAGACAAGAGGGATGACAGCTACCTCCCTGTCTCTAATGTAAATTGAACATGGTGATGCCAGAGACAATGGACAGTTCATTTGCATCAGGGTGAAACAGGAGGAGAAAATTAACATGAGGATGTGAAATCAGCATGGGAAGATACTGGAGTCTGAACCCCAGGGGGTTATGGTGGCAAAGACAATAAGCCTTGGGAATATAAGCAGCAGCAAAAAGACATTTTGGTTATCCATTACAGAGAGAACAGAGGTAGTGCTCTTTGCATTCCATGAACAGTGGATCCCAGACTGTGAGAGTTGTTGATGCTAAGAAGTTGCTGAAGGTGAGAAAACTTCCTTAGACTAGGATTGTAATCTGTTAAATTTTAGTCAATAGAAAGCATAATTATATTTTTGTTTTATTTGTAGCCATTTTCTGTTTCTATTATCTCTGCTTAATATCATAATCTGTTTTTACTAATAAACTTATTCTTGTTTTATTATAAATTCATCTCTGGGCTGGTATATTAAAGCGAGGTGTGCATCTCCAGCTGAGCCACCAGGCTGCGTATTCTGTCTCTTTGGAGACAGACTTGGTATTTCTGTGGGCAGCCAATGACAGGAGCCAGATGCTGCAGAGACGCGCTTCTGGAGAGTTCGGAAACTGAAGTACACACTCAGGGATAACCTGCAAGGTAAAGTTAGGACGGTCAGAGTCTAAAGGAGTTTGTGGCTAATAGACTTGGCAGGGAGCTGTCACAGAGCAGTACCAGCAAATTCCTCTTTTGCTAAGGCAGTGGGGTAACAGGGTGACTTGCAGTTCTGGATGCCCCAAGAAAGCTTCACAAAGACTAAACTGTGCTGCTGTAGAGAGAGCACTGTAGATTTTCTGGCGGATTCTAAGTATGTGTTGTGAACTGCAGCGATTAAAAGTTGTCTTTTTCTGATTTTGTGCTGTGTTATCTTAATCATACTTTTTAGCTGCTGCATCTGATGCATTACTCTCATTTTAAATTATCTACAGAATCACCCAAAATGAAAGCATTAGTTAAGACCAATGATTTTTTTGTAGGGGCTTGTGTAACTGTTTGTTGGAACAGATGAGGATTGGAATAGATTAGAAAAACAAGAGGAAGAAATATAGACTTAGAATTAGATAAAGCAATTATTTTAATATTTAACTTACAGAGGAAATAAGAAGTCCCAGTCAGGAACAAGACACCATCCCTGCCCTAGGGAGCTTATAGCAAAGTACATACAAGAGATGGGAAGAGGATACAAATATATATAGTTTTATACCCATTTACATTTCCAAATGTTTTCAAATAAAGTATAATTACTTCCATTTTCCAAGAAAACCTGTTCATTGGGGGAACAAAATTACCCTTGTATGAATTACCATTATCTATTTCAAATGTAAGGTTTTCTCCAATCACAGTGGCTGCCCAGGTGGGATTCTCTGTCTCTCCTATTGAGAGAGAGAGACTGTGTAGCCTGATGTTCAGGGTGCTCACCTGGGAGCGGGGATACCTGGGTTCCAGTTCCTGCTCCATTTAACTACAATATTTAATGGCATGCCTGGTTCAGACATTTTTACCAATGTTGTCTCCTATATAGAGGCTAGCTGAATTTTTTTTGGCCAAACCTTTTTTCAATGAAAAATGCTGATTTGGGTTGACTAAAAATATGTTGTGAATTCATGTTGATTTTGGCAAATTGTTTTAGCTGAAAAGAAAATTGGAAAAGTCAAAACAGTTCATTTTGACAGAAAACATTTTGATTTTTTGGGCTACATTCATAAGGGTATTTAGGCACCATTCACAGACCCACAGCCGTGATGACCGTCTAGTATAGCATTGCTAACACTGGTAAAGCTGATTTTTATATATATATTTATTTTAAAGTGTAGACAAGGCCTGGGAAGTAGCGGGATCAAAGTTTACCTAACCATCCAGGCCAATGGCCCATTGAAATGCTTGCTTCATGGCAAAAAACTCTTATTTGTGCTGTCTTCACTTGATTTCACTGCAGTGCATGTGAACAGCTATCTGAAAATTCTCTCTGTCCCTCATTGCAAAAAAGGACAATTCTGAAAACATGTCAGCCATTTCCTGTCATGACTACAGAACAGAATTTTTTCATAACCTTACAGGGCAATATTTAATGTGGCAGAAAATATTAAAAATTGTATCATGAAGTTCAGTTTACTGCTGTGCTGCATACAAGACTAATTTACAGCCTTGTATTAAGGGGGGAATTTTAATTAAATTTCCATTTGTTTTTAGGAGTTTGCTGATAAAAGAATGTGGCGATGGATCTACTGGGTGTCTCTGCAAGATGAGGATACAATTTTTGTTCTCATATCATGCTAGAAAGTTAATATTTAAAGGTTCTGAAAATCAAACCCAGAATTCCTTGAAAGACCCTCCCCCTTCCTGCAAGAAAGATATAAGATGTCAGTACTGCCATCTGATAAATCAGGAGTAGGCCAATACCTCTGAATTTTAATTTTGGAAGAGGTAAGAAAAGGAGAATGGGGAACCCCCTAACAGGAACTGGAGAATACATAAATAGAGTATGAATTTGCATGTTACAGCAAAGTAACTGGATAATTTTACCCATATAACCTTGGTTCAAGTCCCTGCTCCCGAGTGCAAATTCAAACCTAGGTTCCCCACATTCCAGATGATTGCCCTAATCAGTGGGTTATGGGCATAAAAGGAGTACCACCACCACTGGCATTTGTTTTGTTAATGAGGCTTTAAATCCCCCTTTGTGTCCAGATTTCCCTGTCTTTTATTAAAGAGTTAAAAATGCCTGAAATCAAAACAAAAATGTTTTGTTCAACCTAAAATGAAATTGTCAGAGTTCTTCATTTGCTTAAGATTCTGAAAAGTTTCAGTTGACCTGAAATATTTTTTATTCCACATTTTTCAGAACTGCCAGTGAACCAGTTATTCACACAACTCTTCTGCTATATACCTGGACTTAGAAATTACCAGGTCGTCTATCACTGGTACTACTATGGGTCTCATTCTTGCCAGTGTAGATTCCTCCTTAAAGTTCAGAAGGACACAATCCTTTTATGACAGATTGGTAGGCATGCTGTATTAAGAAAAGGTCCTTTTATTTTATATTGATTTTTCTGCTTTCAGGCAGGGATTTGGTTTATTGGTAAAACTACTTTTGTTGGGGTTTAGCATGGGCAGGAGCTAAAAGTTTGCTGGAGGCGGACTGTTGCTTTGAAGTACATCTAGCATTCCACTCCTCTACCTGTAGAGAGATAGGAATACCTTTTGTTTTTCAAGACACAGATCATGCATTCCTTGTGGTATAAAGCAATTTCTTTTAATATTCTGCAGTGCAATTCATTAATTCCCAAAGCTGCATGTTATAGTATGCTCTCTGAACAAAGCTAAGTACTTTCCCTTCCAGGGCTGTTTTGTCTTCTAAACGTATCCTTCCTGGATGCGTCTTGCATTATTGTGTATGCCCTGGTTCCATTTAATAAACACACAGTATTAATCCCTAGTTCTTTTGCTTAGTTTGTAATTGTAGCATTTATCCCCACTTTAAAAATTCTGGATATGGATTATTATTGTGCAACTTCTATCCAGTCTTGAGTGGACTGAAAAATGGAATAAATTTATGAGTTAAATTAATAAAAATGCGTATTTTCTTTTTGCTTCCACTGTACTTCAGCACAGTCTTAGTATATTCTCATCACTATTTCTTCTAGCATTACTTACAAAAAAAAATCTGTCAACACCTGTGGTCTGCAGAACTGGAATTGCTGACCGTCCCAAGGTAGAGAGAGGACAAAAATATGTAAGGTAGAGCCTTTTCCATCAAAGGGCACCTACTCCGAAATTCTCTTCCCTTCTCTATATATGCCAGAGTCCACCTGCAGCACCCATTAGAGTGCTGAAGGCTTGCATAGTGTGTTCCACAATTTCCGGAAGGTTAAGGCAAAAATTCAGGGCTTTTTGTTTCACTTTCCAGTGGCTTCGGAATTTGTGGAACCTGTTATCCATTTTGAAATTACTTACAAAAAATAATGTATGTTGGCCATAAGCCTTAATGTGTTGGTTACATAAAAAGTTTAAACAGTTGGGTTGATGGAACTGCATGAGTATGAACTCTTTCCATGTGAAAGGGGACAGTTCTTGGTGGAGGCCAGGTAATAAATGGACAACAAGGAAGGAGCACAACTGTGGTCGCATAGCTGGTGATGTCAAACTTAACAAGTTGTAAAATGAACAGAGAAAACCCTCACCTGTTCAGTAGCATCCGATGAAAGTTTTTGTTTTTTCTGAAGGGACATCAGCCTATCTCACATCCTAGCATAGCTAAGTTCAATTCACAGTGAAGGTGCAATTCCTTTTTAGCACCTCTCATCAGGTAAAATAAATAAATACATTATCATAGTGGTGGCATTTTGCAATAAATCAAAGGACAAAAATGAAGCAAAAGGGTGAATTCATAGACTCCATCATATGAGAAACCTTCAATTGCAGAGAGAGAAAGTCCAACCTGGAACACATCAAGGAGGATAGATGAGTAGCATGAGAAGTTGTGCTCATCTGCATATGGTTCCCAGGAACCACTTCTAGCAGCCAGGGATTGCTGGTGAACGAGGGATCCAGTCATGCCACCTATAATGGTGTCGGAGACACAAGGTGGCCCAGAGGCAGCAGAGCCAGCCAGGATTCCTCCACAGATGGCTAGTTAATCTGTCTCTTTGAGCACCACAGCAGTTAAAAGGAACCATAGCAGATTGAAGAATCAGCCAAAATGGTTACATGGGAATAGGGGGTGGTGGGTCGGAAGGCCCCTGTATACAGTGCCACGAGGGGGCATCTCTAAGGGACACCAGAGCTGACCCAATGGATACCACTGAGGGAAAAACTTTCCGACGGTGGTGCACATGGCGGGCACACACCTACACTATAATGGACACGAGCAAACACTCAAAGAAGAGTTAGGGGGTTCTGCTCACACTGCAAAAAAACAAATACTATGCCAATGAAAAACAACCTCTGGCAAAAGCAAAACTTAAATATCATGGTTAATAACCTAGTATTAGCCATGCACAGTGTGGTCAAATCATATTTTGAGACGACCGTGCCAGTAACTGGTAAACTCAGTGTTAAGTTATAGTGGGGACTAAGGCCTTAATTTCACACTAGCCCAGCCATCCTTCCACTTTTTTTTAGTGGTAATGGCCAAGAAAACAGTTACTTGTTACAGAATGATCCAAAAGCTGTTCATCTCCTACCATGTTCTAATTGCAAGTTATAAACTCGAAAAAGCAAAATCTTCTTTAATTTAAACTACTGCTACAATGGATAAAAATCTAGAAACATGCTACATTAAATTGCTAAGGGAGGTAAGGTATCCAGCAAAGGTCTTCAGAATAAAAAAAATAGAATAGGGTCTCTCAATTAGAGAAGTGGCACTCTGAGCCTATGTGCTGGCATGCCTACAGTTTTTTTTAAATGTCTGGCAGGATGTTTTACAAACTAAACTCAGCAAGCTTACAATTCTACCAGAAGGTGCTTCAGATGGTTTTGCTAATAATTTTGATCAGCTGAAATGGGGGGGGGGGGAAGAGAGACAAAAAACATTTATTTGGCTTTTCAAAAAAACCTGTCAAATCTAAGCAGGACCATTAACTGCCCCCCTGAATACCCTCTCCAGCCAAGATAAAACACCCTTTTTTGGGGGGGAGGGAGGGGGAAGAGACTAAAAAGTAGTTTGTAAAATTAGCCTTTGTTTCCAAAACTAAGTTTGGTCATTGTTTGTGCATTTTCCTCACTAGAAGGAAGTACATGTTTCTTCAGAAAATTCATTGAAAGCTGGCATTGCTTCTACTGCAAACATGTAAGTGCTAACCACCATATATTGGCTTTTGTTTTAATAGCCTTTTAACCAACTTTGTTAATGGACTGAATGCAATTTAGATATGGAACTTGGCTAAAACGTAGCTTCAATTGGCTATTAAAATTTAAGAGCCAACTAAGATAGCTAATTACAAAAAAAAAGCTCCAGTGATAATGCTAAGCAGAATTAGTAATAGCAAATGACAGTCTGTCTAGTCTTATTCCCAAAGGGAAAGAAACTCTTAACTGAGAAGTCAACCAGACAATGTGCAGAAAACCTAATTGCATTACTGGTATTATGGCATCCCAAATCTGGCAGCTCACTGGGACAAAACAGTGAGTAAAGTCTGTCAAACTCTACTCACGAAAGCAACTGACCCTTTTGTACATACCAGCAGATTCCAGGAATTATTTCATTCTGGATGTCTGACCTTACTGGGAAATATTCCTGTAAAACAACCAGGAAAAGGTAAGACCATCAAGCTAGCACCATCTAAAAAAAATCCTGCATCCATCCCAAATTAGATTCTCCCTCCAGATATTTTACATTACAAAAAAAAAAAAAAAACCCAACTATCTGTCTGCTAAATGTTCAGCACTAAAAGAAGAGTTCTCCGCTTCATTATCGATATCCTCATTCAGTTGAAGTGCAGACTAGTTCTCCTGTGAAGATTTATCATGTATGGTGGCCACTTTGAAACGTAGGTAGTGGAGTCTTTAACATTCCCTACTCAAGTGTCTCCCTGCTGTGCCTGTAAATGTCAGTCCAGTTTTTTCACGGCTGTGCGCACAGATTAGAAACAGCAGGAGAGCTTGGGAGTATGACTACAATGCCAGTAAGGACACTTGTCTTCATGGCACTGCTCAAGTGATTCTTGGAATGTAGGACCCTGCTGTTTTCTAATATTTACACACAACTGGAGTCATCAAGAGCAGTTAAATGCAGTCTAAAGGCAGCTTGCTTCCTTTGTGTTACGGGTTTTACATTCAAATTGCATGTCAACAAAAACTACCACCCTACTCCTTCAACTAAGTGGTATATTTTCCCCACCTTTTTGCCATCCAAATGTAACTATCACACTATTTCATCACAATCTTCCACTTAGCTTTCCACTGCTGTTGCCCACACTTTATACATCATGTAAATTCACACGTAGCACCTGGGGAGATTCTTGACCTCTGATCGTGCTTTTGCAATGTAGTTTTTTTGTGACCAAACAAGAGCAGAGAAAGCTTAAGAAGCCATTCACCTGGAGTCTAAAGCACCTTCACTTCCTAGAACACTTTGAAATAACCACCTCACCTCAGAGGCCTTTCTTTCTTGTTACCAAGAAATTAGCACAAACTAAAATATCTTCATAAAATGTCTTTGTAAATGTAAGTTTGGTCTTGGTTGTTATCAAATGGAAGCACGGGTCTTGACCACTGGGAAAGTATGGAAGAGATCTTGCATACCAGTGAAGTTCACAAGTGTTTCATTCAATTTTTTAAAATGTTCAATAATCAATAAAGAACAAACGCATGAATAAAGCTAGCTTTGCACATTCAGATATTATAATTTATATTTGCTTGCCTGTAATATTTCTCTGGAGGGATTTTTGAGTGCTGTGCTTTTGAATTATTACTTTAGCTTTCACTTTAACTTTTGATAGCAAACTTTAGTTGGAAAAAAGATTGAAATGTAAAGGCTGCCATAGCCTCTTGCCTTCACTTCTGGAAAGAAGCTCACTAGACAGACATTGAGGGGTAAAATCTGAGGTAGCCAAAGTATTAGCACATGGTGGTACTATACTTGGAAATATACTAGCCGTATTTCCATAATCCCTATGCACAGTAGAGTCCTAGGAAAGCCTCATGTTTATTTCCTCCCTCACGCATTGATAATGCCAGAAGTGAGAAGGCAGTAGGTGTTCTTCCACTGGTCTATTTAAAAATCTTATTTTAAACATTAATTTCCTTGTTTAAGAAGAAAATCTGGTGCATCACCTAATCAATGAACACTTTGCACTTTGTGTGTTAACATACCCATTTATTTCAGTGTGTGGGATACCTGGATAACTACTTTATACAAGCATTTAAATCACCAAGAATAAATTGGCGATGTACAGTATGGTATTTCATTTGTTCATAACTACTACTTAAGCAGTTTATCACACCACCATTTCCTTCTTGAGAACTATGTCCAGGCCAAATTAAGACGACTTTTTTGAATTGCCTAAGTGCAAAAAAGTGTTAATTTTCAGTATGGACCATACCCATTTATTCAATTTTTCCAAAAAATGCCTGTTGGGCCAAGAATTACCATGAGGAAGTTCAGCATAAGAGTAGTGCTTTTTACAAAAACTGGAATTTCAAATGAGAATGTCATCTCACCTATAAGCAAAGGTAAAGCATCATTCTGATGTGAAAAGTATGAGACCCAAGTTTTTATTAGAAAAAGGTGTCCAAGTAGAGAAAAAATTGAATTTGTACCCTTTCTTGCTTCCCTATGATATAAAAAGAAAGCCTGAGGTGTGTTTGGTTACTGGGGGCAGGGGAGGTTACAGAAATTCTGGTCTTGCCTACTCACCCTCCTGGAAGACAATGAATAATTGGAGAACTGATACAAAGACAAATACCATTCAAATGAAACTTGATTAAGTAAAACTCATCTATATTATTTAATTCAAACACTTCAGAAATACCTGAAGAGATGTCTCTGCAATGATCAAAAATCCCTTTCCCTCCCCTCCAGTTAATGCTATGTCCATATTTCATGCCTCCAAAAAGTCTTCATGCAAAAACAGGGAAGACCAGATGTGACATTGCTATTTTTAAGATAACAACAAGGAGAAAAAAAAATCATTTGAATACAGTTTCAGGTTTTCTTGCTACATCATAAAGGAGCAAAAGAGGCACAATTTTCTCTTCTCTTCAGGTTCCTTCAAAAGCATAAAATATATGCAAATACTAAAAACAACCTCACTTCAAAACTTGAAAACTTCTGCATTTATGGATAGTATTTTTGTACATGGAGTACACAAATACACTTTAATAAAACATTTATTCTTCCAAACAAGGTACAAACTGCAGCATAGCCATTTTTCAAATCCTCTAAAAATAAACATTAAAAAGAGAAGCAAAGATTACAGTAGCCAAACAAAGCGAAGCAAAGAAGAGGAGCACATTATTCTAGTTCTTCTACTTCTGGACTCTCTTTCTGGTTCTTCTGCCTTTCGGTGAACTTTTCTTCAGTGTTTTGGTGGCTTCTGAATCTGTAGTTTTTAAAAATAGAATAAAATTAAAGTACAGTATCATTACACAGTAAAGACAGCAGGAAAGTTTTATGAGAAGATAGTTTATATTATTAGCATTTTAAAAGCATAATACTTCAAATTAGTTTGCATCTACTCTACAACTAAAGAGCTCCCAATCCGAGGCTGTGGGCATCTTTGATAATCTCTTTAAAAATACACAATATACACTTAAATACAACACCCACATTTACTCCCTGACTCCATCAGTTACTTCACAATCTTTCGGTAACTGCAAAGGTAACAAACATTGCCATCCAAACAGGATTTAAATTTCCTGACAAAATTCTTTAGTTTCATTTTTCTCCTTCATAAAAAGCTCAGTCTTATATGACAAAACAGGCCAAGATGTTTTTCTCAGGCAGAGGCTCCAGCTCCTGTTTGAAGTAAAGCAGGAAGCAAACTGGACAACCTGCCTGCCACGTGTAAAAGGAGCAGAACTTGATGCAGAATAATTTCTGACACCTTTCTTCCTGATGGAGAGAGGTCAGGAGCCACACACTCGTGTGTGCCAGTGGTAGTCACATGACAGGAAAATAAAATAGAAGAAAAATAAACGTAGGTTGCTTTTTTCAAAAAAACAGAGAACAACCAAAATCTGTATTGTTTCAGCTCCTTAGTTTCTACTAATGCCTTATCTTACATGGTATTGCCTTCTTCCCTGGAGTTCCTACAAGAAATGAACTATATACCTCTGGACCTTTTAAAAAAAAAAGCAGAATTATCCACTTTGTCTCAGTTCCTCTAACTGCTTACTGTTGTGTGTGTGACTAACCTAAGTCGAGCTGGGCTTCTGTTCATTGGAAGTCATCTTAAGAGAATGGCTGATTGCTCACCAGAAGAAGCCAGTGTTATCAAGTAAAGTGGCTTTGTCACCCCTGGAATTACCCAAATGGACTGCCATACTGGATCAGAGTAGTGGCCATCTATTTCAGTAGCCCCTCTGCTAACTGCCAGTAGCAGCTGCTTCAGAAGCAGGTGCAAGAAACTCTGACATGGGAAATTATGGAATTACCTGCGCATATGAATCCTTCCTTCCTAACCCCCCTCAGTTAAAAGTTTACTTAAATCCTTGAGTTTATATCTCTTCCAAACTTTACAAAATAATTGCCAACATTTTCATTAAAATGTGTGTCTAATCTTTTTTTTGAAGCCTACAAAGCTCTTAAACTTAATGATTATCTTGTGGCAATGAGTTACACAGGATGAGTGTTCTATAAAAAACACTTATCGATTTATTGCCTTTCGGTTTCACTGAGGTTCTTCTTACTTTTGTACTGTGGTGAAGGGTAAACAGCAATGCCTGAATCGCCTTCTGGGGGCAGGGGGAAATAAACTAATCTTCACCCTTTCAGTGACTGATACTAAAAATCCCATCCCAGATTGAGCTGAGCAGCTTCCTTAACGTGCAACATTCCATTCTTCAATGAAAGAAGAAAGAGAAATGGGATATTTTCCTTCTGCTCAAAGGAAGGGCTGGATGGATGGAATGCTGCAAAGAGAATCCATTCATCCATATCTGAATATTAGAGAGGGCCTCCCAGCAGGAAGATGTTAATTGGAAAAATAAACTTTTTGGTTGTAGGGAGAAGATGCATGAGTTCTCAAGCTCCCCATTCATGAGTTCAGTTCTCAAGGATTTTTAAAATCAAGCAAAACAAGGAGGTGGGAAGAAATTTCTTTGTCATGAAGTCCTAAATATCTAAGAGCCTAAAAGGGGATGGAGAGGAGAGGAACACATACTGACATAAGCGTAAACCTCATTGTCACAAAAATTAAGAAATTTAACATCCAAGAATGTACCTTGCTGCAATATTGTTGAAGAAACTGCAACACTTTTCCTGGAAATACAGCATAGGGAAACTCCCTGCATTGACAGTAACAACTCAGTGGTGTAATGAAAGCTGCTCCCAATCAGGGGCAAGGTGTCTAGAAGGTAGATTGAACTGAGCAGGCCTGAGACACGCAATCTTACAAAAGGAGCCATTTTATGTGCAAGAGAAGGCCAGATGTGCGTATCACCACACATTCTGTTCTCTCTGACACAGGGGCAGCGGGCACTTGCAGTTAAGCAGCAAAGACTGGGGGAGAGCTAAAACCAAAGCAGCACTGGACCCAAAAACAACACCAGAACTAGACACATCACTAAGACTGACCAGCTGCAATCAAATCAATAGGGCAGAAGGAATAAAGATCTGTGGTAGAGCCCTTTTTCCTTTAAAGAACAAGAGTTAGCCATGTCCTCTGTTCTAAATTAAACTGAATTAAGCCATTAGTGTCTCAGAGAGCTCTTAGAATAAGAGGACTGATAGAAAACCTATTTTCCCAAACATACAGAGTAAACAGACTCATATATTTCATATACCAGAAATAAACTATTGACTAATTTTTTTTCTATAACCATATATTAAAACCAGTTTTCAATAAATATATTTACCAATTTTAAAATGTGTATGGATGACATTAACCAGGAAAAACTACAAAAAAGTGTTAAGAGTTTTATACTGACTCACGGGAGTCAAACACCCTTCTCCCACTTACAAGGATCTTTAATGTAAGACACCCCTTACACCACGGGCTTTTTTCTCTATTCAAACCATTCTTTTAACTCCTCAGATAAATTCGGATCAGGACATAAAAGAAAGAATTGTTTCCTATCACATTTAAATACAGTTGGTGCAGAATACAGCAGACAGTTTGTTAGAAAGTATCTCTTGCAGGAAGCACAATATTCCTGTGCTCTGCAACTTAGAATCATAGAATGTCAGGGTTGGAAGGGACCTCAGGAGGTCATCTAGTCCAACCCCCTGCTCAAAGCAGAACCACTCCCCAGGCAGATTTTTGCCCCAGATCCCTAAATGGCCCCCTTAAGGATTGAACGCACAACCCTGGCTTTAGCAGGCCAATGCTCAGGCCAATGTTCAAAATATTGAGCTATCCCTCCCCAACTTGCAGTGGCTTCCTATTAATTTCCAAATGTAATTAGAATGTGCTGGTTTTAACCTATAAAGCCAGATCTTTTGAGGCACTACAGATTACAACCCCACAGGTTTAACTGTGAGGATGCTATAGATGGGGCATTCTGAGTTAAAATCCCTTGACTGTAAACTTTGCTTCCTGCTTCATTTTGCCAAAAACAAAATGTATTGACTATCAGGCCATGCTGCAAGGCCCTTTTGTTCTGAAAGACTTTTTGAGGAGAGAGAAGGGAAGGACAAAATGGGTGCTGGGGAGCTAAATCTTTTGGACACCAGTCAGACATTGCTATACTGATCAGGCCAATAGAATGTCTACTACTCCTGTATCCGGTCTCTGACAGTGACCAATACCAGGTGTTTCAAAGGAAGCAGCAAGAAACCCAGTAACACACAATTATGGAAAAGATTTGTCCATTTAAGGAGTTTCTTCCCACATCCCATGAGTTAACAGTTGGAGCATGCCCTTATATAGAGAGATTTATATTGCTATTTTTAAAAAAGGAAGCAAGCAGAGCTAAGGGCAGACCCAAAAGAGAAGAGGATCACATGATCGGCCTTCCACAGTAACTTGTGGGACACCAATAGTCTCCAAAATTCATGTCCATATTATTTAATGTTGAATAAGTGTAAGTCTTGGCTGAATGAAGAAAAACTCACCTAAAGGTCCGTGAGACAATAATCTAGTACTTATTTATGTAGAGCTATGCTTCACAAAGAAACCAAAAGCTAAGTTCCTTTTAATTGAAAGAGGCAGTTGAAAATGCTAAGAATATTTTTAGCTTCTCCACAATGGCCTTGTCTTCCTTGAGTGCACTTTTAGTACCGCGATCATTCAAGTGGCCCCACTGATTGCACTTTAAAAAAAATCTTTGCTGTTAGTTTTTGTGTCTTTTGCTGGTTGCTCTTCAAATTCTTTTTGGCCTGCTTAATTATACTTTTACGCTTGACTTGCCAGAGTTTACGCTTTTTTCTATTTTCCTCAGTAGGATCTGACGTCCAATTTTTAAAGGATGTCTTTTTGTCTTTAACTGCCTCTTTTACTCTCTTTAGCCATGGTGGCACTTTTTGGGTGCTCTATGCTTTTAATTTGGGTATTCATTTAATTTGAGCCTCTATTATGGTGTTTTAAGAAAGTTTTCATGCAGCTTGCAGCCATTTCACTTGTGACGACCTTTCAATTTCCATTTAACTGGTTCCCTCATTTTTGTGTAGTTCCTCTTTCTGAAGTTAAATGCTACTGTGGTGGGCTTCTTTGGTACTTTCCCTCCCATAAGGATGTTAAATTTAATTACATTACGATTGCTATTACTGAGCAGTTCAGCTATATTCACATCTTAGACCAGATCCTATGCTGCACTTAGGACTAAATCAAATGATTGCTTCTCCTCTTTTGGGTACCAGGACTAGCTACTCCAAGAAGCAGTCAATGTTGTTTAGAACAGTGCTTCTCAAAGCCGGTCCGCCACTTGTTCAGGGAAAGCCCCTGGCGGTCCGGGCCAATTTGTTTACCTGCCGCGTCCACAGGTTCCGCCCATCGCAGCTCCCACTGGCCGCGGTTCGCCGCTCCAGGCCAATGGGGGCTGCCGGAAGGGTGGCCAGTACATCCCTCGGCCCACGCTGCTTCCCGCAGCCCCTATNGGCCTGGAGATAATTTGTTTTGCCTTGTATGTCTCTATGGGCATAGGATAGCAAGCTGAGGTCATCTACATAGTCAAGATCTTCTAACTTCTGCCTGAAAGTCCATCGTATGCCCCTCGTTATCCAATCCACTACTAGTAAAGAGATCATGGGTCATATAAGGCATCCTTATCTGATGCTGCTAGTAACCTGTAATGGCTTAGTCAGTTCACTGTTCTGTATTATTTAGCATGTCATATTTTCACAGCAGCTCTGAATGATGTGGCGATTCCATAGTGGCATTAATTCCACAAAATTGATCTATTTGATCTGTATACGATTTCTCCTGTCTATCATCATCTTGAATCTACTGTGTTCTTTATTCTCTCTAGAACAGGGATCGGCAACCTTTGGCCCACGGCCCGCCAGGGTAGGCACTCTGGTGGGCCGGGCTGGTTTGTTTACCTGCCGCATCCGCAGGTTCGTCCGATCGTGGCTCCCACTGACCGCGGTTCGCTGCTCCAGGCCAATAGGGGCTGCAGGAAGCGGTGGCCAACATATCCATCAGCCTGCGCCACTTCCCGCAGCCCCTATTGGCCTGGAGCGGCGAACCGCGGCCAGTGGGAGCTGCGATGGGCCGAACCTGTGGACGCAGCAGGTAAACAAATCGGCCCGGACCGCCAGGGGCTTTCCCTGAACAAGCGGCGGCCCGACTTTGAGAAACATTGGTCTAGAATCTTTATCTCAGCATCCCATCCTGAGGGGACATGTACCCAGTCAATATGAAGACAGTATAAATCCACTATTATTATTGAGTTTTCTCTCGTTATAACCATTCTAATCTCCTGGAGCATTTCACCATCACCATCCTAGGTCAGGTGGGGTTGGTAGTATATTCCTACTGCTATACTCTTATTATTTAATGATGGAATTTTTATCCATAGAGATTCTATGGTACTATTTGATTCATGTAAGGATTTTTACTATATTTGACTCTATGCTTTTCTTCATAGATAGTGCCACTCCCCAACCACCATAACCTACTCTGTCATTCCAATGTATTTTGTACCCTGGTATTATCATGTCCCATTGATTATCATCATTCCACCAAGTTTCTATGATGCCTATTATATCAATATCCCCATTTAATAGCAGGCACTTAGGTTTGCCCAACTTATTATTTAGACTTCTAGCATTTGTATATAAGCATTTATTAAATTTGTCACTTTTTACTTGTGATGAAATTGAATGGCACTCTTCCATTCGACTGTTTCTTCAGTTCCTTCCTGTACTTTATCAACTTCTACCCTCTCCTCTTTACTAGGATACAGAGAATCTCCATTAATAGAGCCTCCCTTATAATACATGTGCTCCTCCGCAACTATCAGCTTCCCCCCACCCTTAGTTAAAAAACTCCTCTATAACCTTTTAAATTTTACACGCCAGCACTCTGGCTCTGTTTTGGTTTAGATGGAGCCTATCCTTCATTTTATAGGCTCCTTCTTTCCCAAAAGGTTCCCTAACTCCTAATAAACCTAAACTCTCATCCCTACATCACTGTCTCATCCATGCATTGAGATCCTGCAGTTCTGCCTGTCTAACTGGCTCTGCTCATGGAACTGGAAGCAACCATGGAGGTCCTGGAGGCCAAATTTAGGCTGCTAAGTAAGACATTAAAGCCCAGGACCTCCATGGTTGCTTCCAGTTCCATGCACAGAGCCAATTAGACAGGCAGAACTGCAGGAACTCTCTCCTACTTTTCACAATGTCATTGGTACTTATGTGTATCACGACCACCGGTTCCTCCCCAGCATTGCACATAAGCCTGTCTAGATGTCTCGAGAGATCTGCAACGTTCACACCCGTCAGGCAATTCACCATGCGCTTCTCCTGGTCATCACAAACTCAACTATCTATATTTCTAATGATCCAATCTCCCATTACTATTAACTGTCTCTTCCTAATAACTGGGATTCCTTCCCCGGAGAGGAGTCCTCAATAAAAGAGGACATCATGACTTCTTCTGGAAGGAGGGTCCCAATTATGGGATCGTTTCCCTTTGCTCTAGTTTGATGTTCTCCTTCCCCAAGACTTTCACCCTCCTCAACAGCACAGAGGTTAGGGGTGTACCACAAAGTCTCATATATGTACCTCTGTCTCCCTTAGCTCTTCCAGTTCAGCCACTCTGGTCTCCAAAGCCCGTACTTGGTCTCTGAGGGCTATAAGCTCCGTGTACTGAATGCACACATATGCCAACTGCCCACAAGAGAGGTAAATCATACATGCTGCATTCAGTCCAATGAACTAGATAGCCCCCCACTCTGCGGCTGTATTTCTGCATGCATTCTTTTTACCTCTGCAGCTTTTTTCGGAGGGGAGGGGGCATTTATTGCCTAAATTCAGAGAATGTTAATCAGGTGTTATCTGGTTCTCCTACTCCCTTGCAAAACTCCTATTAACTGCTCCTGTTCGCTAGCTGCTCGCGTTGCTTAGGAGCTGTTTTCTTAAGCCCCTTGTTGTCCAAGTAGCCCTGCCCCTCCGCCCCCCCGTTAATGATCCTGAAGGGCTTAGGGATCAAAGGCTCATTAAGATGCTCTCAGCCTTGCCTAGCAGGCTGTTAGACTCAGCAAATGGCCCCCCAAACAGACCACACACTATACTTCAATCAAGTAGCAAGCACACAATAAACTAACAAACAACAAACTCATCCCAAGGGTAACATAGTTGCTCCTCCTTCCCCCGGAGAACTCTCTCACAAAACTCCTGTTCGCTAGCTCCTCTGGTTGCTTAGAAGCTGGCTTTTTAAACTCCAGTTCTCCCTGAGTAGCCTCACCTCTAGTTAACAGTTAAAGGCTCCTAACGGGAGTAGGGAATCTGTCCTCTGGCAGGTAAACTGTCTCACTATCCTGGAACTGACCTTGGCTCCTATGAACGCTGATATCTGAGATGGGATAATTAATGATTTTTCATAATTTATCAGGAGGCCCAGCTGGGGAAACAAGGAGAAGACACAACTGAAGCTTGTCAGAGCATCCCGCTATGACCTGCCTCCATTCACTCAGCCATCTACGTATGGATTGATGTGGATGCTCTTTTTTCCTCAGACATGCTGCTACCATTGCAAAGCATTTCACGAAGATCCTTCATACTGTAGAGTCCAAAAGACGGTACCTTGTTCAGGAAGTGATTTGGCTCTGCTGTAACTTTCAGGTTCTTCCTATAGGGTGAGTGGATGGCAACATGGAAGTACAGATCCTGTAAGTCAAAAGCCACAAACCAGTCTTGAGGCTGAAGAGATGGAATGATGGAGGCAAGCATTACCATGCTGAATCTGAGACAGCGCACATATTCAGTCTCCTCAGGTCTAGAATAGGATGAAGAACCCTTTCTTTGGAATAAAGAAACAAAGGGAGTAGAAGCCTCTTACCCTGTACTCCTAAGAAACTTCTCCCATGCTTACAGATGAAACAACAAGGCCACTTCTTTTAGTATTAGCTTCTCATGAGAAGGGTCCTTGAAGAGGGACTGGGTGAATAGTGGGGAGCAAGCAAAGAATGGCTACAATGTCCACCACCCACTTGTTGGCTTTATCTGACCACACCCAATGGAAAGGGGCAAAGCAATTTCTGATTGTCATCGCTGGGTCGGATCCTGACATGGCTCCCATCCAACCTGCTGCCTCTGGGATGGAGCCTGGTGCGCAATGGAAAAGGAGGACTGCCATCCCATCTCCTGGTATATCAGTGTGCGTAATCTGGTTGGTGACTGTAAGGTACAACAGCATTCTTTGCCACTGCAGGAGCTGGTACTGAAATGGCTTAGGTGTAGATCCCTAGTAACCTCAGCACTGCCCTCAAATCCTTGATGGAATGGAGTGCCTCATTTGTCTTATTGCAGAACAGCTCCGTTCCCTTGGAGATTAAGTCCTCTATAGTTGCCTGGACTTCTCAGAATCCCAGAGAGCTGTTGCCATCAGACAGATCTTATTGTGATTGCCATGGATATGCCCTAGCAGCTGTACCAAACTAATCCATTTGCTGTCATCTGGCTCCCTTCGATAGCATCTCTGAACACTTCTCTACAGTATTGTGGCTTAAATAGGATGGAAAAATATTTTCAACAGGGCCTGCTTGTTTGTGATACAGAACTGGAGCAAGCCACATAAATATAACTTGTGACCAAAAAGGTCCAATTTCTCGGGATCCTTATCTTTCAGAATCCCCTTAGTGGACCTGTTTTTTTTTCCTGGACCACAAGTACTGCTAGTGATCCTGGTGCAGGATGCCCAGAAAAGTGTTCAAAAGCCCTTAGGTGGTACCTGGTACTTTTCTACTTTGCTGGGTCCAGTACACCCTCATTAATTGGGAGGGAAATTCTTGATAGCACTAAGCAGCTGTGAATGATGAACAACTTGTGTGTGTTCTCTTGGATCAGTGTCTCCACATCCAAGGTTTCAGCTATCCTCAAGAGCAGGTCTTGGAAGGCTCTAGAGTCATCAACGGCTGGTGTAGGGGATGAAGTGACTGTTTATTAGGAGAACTTGAAGACTCCTTCAGTGGGGAGGGCAGTCTCCACTTGCTTATGAGGGGCTTCCTCCATTTTTGGTGAGGGGCCTAGCCATTCAGGTCGATGATGATCAAAACCACCTCCTTTTCCTGGACACATGTGACCATGATCCGATTCTTGACACACAGGAAGGTGAACCTCCGTAGGCCCACAAAGGCCAATGTGGAACATTAAGGGTACTGGCCAGATCGCTGTTGACTTGTCCACTGCCAGTCACACAAATGCCGAGAATGGAACATTTCTAGACCTCCCGCTCAGATCCTTTTATGGTCTGATAGGAGAGGTTCCCTATATGATGTAGGGGAGAAGGAGTGAGTTGGAAATGGTGAACAGAAGTACATCCTCTGGGAACAGTGGTCCTGCTGAGGTAAATCCAAGTCCGGGGCCTCTGGTGAGCTGCCTGTCCTGGTACTAAGGAGACAGGAAATGTCAGTACCTCCAAGGCATATCTCAGTACCCATATTGTTCCGGTGTCAAAATCAGCGTAAGTAACGCTGTCTCTTGCACGTTCTTCAAAGTCAGTACCATGCGCCCAGCCCTTAACATCAAGGAGGACTTGGAAAAGGCATCACTGGAGGAATGTTTTAAGTCCTCCTGGAGGATGAATCCACTACACACACAAAGCTGCATTTGCACTTGGTGTGGGTCTGTTGCTTGGCACTTTGTAAAAGCAGATGACATGGGTCTCCTTGTGCTGGAGTCTGTGCCAAAGCACTCAGTGCAGAGGTCGTCGATGCCAGAGTGCAGGTGTCAGGCTAGTCAGTGTCTTAAGTCTTGGTGCCAGTGGTCTTGGTGCCCTTTTTGATGACTTCTGGCTGGAACAAGTGGTCAGGTGCCTGCTTTCTACAGCACTTGCTGTGGATAGTCTCCTCTATTCACATTCCATGGATCTCTCCTGTCCAGGATCAGACATGACTTTCATGGATTGCTGAAAGAGGTGTAATTTGAGCCTTGTGTCTCAATTTTCAAGTGTGGGCCAAGAAGGAATGACAGACTGAGCATCTGTTGGGGGATGTGCCCCTCCCAAGGCAGAAAAGTCATCGGCTATGCCTGCCAATTAAGGGCACAAGATCATTTCACTGTGGACAGAGCTAAACCCATAGGGGTTAAAAATCCACCATGACGATGGCTAGCACGAAATGCCTCAACCCTCAATGGAGTCACCATCTGGGTTTTATTTAAATTTTTTGGAACATCCAAATCAGTTAGAAACATGGAATTGAAGAGGGTTTTCTTCATAATATAATTTGAAGTGAGTTTGAAGCTCAAGGAAGAATACCAGGTCGGACATTTGCCAGGTTCTGTCTGGTTGGCATACATAGTAAGAGGGAACTGAGGGAGTGTCGCAGCCAATCCACCCTTTAAGCCCTCACATGAGGGCATGAAGAGACACAGGACATGTATGGCCCAGACATCGTTACACCGTTACTCCGAAAAGATTCCAAGCTCATGTGCATAGGCATGTGCACCCTCAGAGAGATCCAAACTGATACAAAGAACTGTTTAATATTGAACTCAAATTTTAGAAGGCAATGCAATAAGTAAGGATATGCATCAGTCATAGAAGATATCATAAATATTTTAACTAGGAAGAACCAAAAACGCAGTTTTCAGATTTGGATCAGGTTTAGGCCAGTACCTGCGGTTCAGATTAGTGGCCAAACCACTGGTAGCGTACAGATTTGATGGTCACAAAAATCATAAAACATTGGGTTATCTGGTCTTAATTAAAATCTGTTTAAACTATAGAATAAAATTCAGCATAAAACTGAATCCCTCCGTTGCCTGCATAAAGTGTAATCTAGTTAATTAACAACCTTCCAGGACTGAAAAAAAAATTATAAATAAATCGAAGTCAGCAATACAGAAACATTCATATTAAAAATGCACAAGTCATTTTTTCATGGTCAGACTTCTCTGTAAACAGCTGAAACATGAAGGGACAATGTCAAACTCGGGTATGGAACTAGTCTGATCGCTGTAGTTCATGTCATATCTAGGTATTTATACCAGGCTCAATTCATAAATTACAAATAATTCTACTTCAAAGTGTAGCATCACTTTTTCCCCTGCCTTCCTTCTTTCCCGTCTACATTTGCCATAAAATCAGTTTTGCTTGTTTAAAAACCTCAAGTGTCTCTGACTTCCACTGTTTTGTTATTTTTATAGTGCTTAACCCTGGACACTGCTTTGCACTTTTATTTGAAAAATATAATTTGAAACAAATATTCTTCAGAATCATTTACTATTTTTCTAATTAGTTGAATTTTTTTCTCATCTGTGTGAGGGATAGATAGCAAAGGCTAAAGCCAGAAATAGCATGAATATGCACTACACAAGTTTTCTCAGACAGCTCTACCAATGAATCTTAATCTTGATTTACAGTAACCCTATTGTACTAGTCTATGTTTTTTTCTAAGAAAAGCAATTATCAAATTACCAAATTATTTTAATTCTATTTTCATAATTCTCTATCCTTAAAACTACTCCTTTCCTTTACTTTAAATCCACTCACTGTTGTAAGCTGCTGCTGCTGCTAGCCTCTGGCTGTAACATGCTGTGAGGAATTGGTCCTGAGGAGTCAGCGTTTCCTGACAGCGAATTGGACAAGACAGGGGAAGAGAAAAATGAAAACGAAGGGGGAGAATGACCAATGGCAAAAGGGGCAGGGAGCAACTACCAATGTTTATCGATTAATACTCCCATCAGCTTTATATGACATGCAAACATAATGAACATATTCATATAATTGCTGTACATAGGACAGATAGCTAAACCTCTATTTTCCTAAAGTTACCTGCCAGGAAAGCCAAAAAATTTAAAGATAGGACTAATTCTTATCAGTGTGGGAGTGAATAGCACAGACTAATGGAAGTATGGCTCTTGACTTACTACAACGAGCAGGTCTCTTCTTTCGTGGACTTTCCACATCTTCCATGTCTGTTCCAGTGCTTTCCTCTGTTGTGGCTGCTGCTGACGCCGCTGCCTTTCTTTTCTTCTGTAAAAAAGAAAAGAAAGTGGTTGAGACAACAGCAGAAATTCCAAGTAGACTGACTAAATAAGAGTGAGGTAGAAGCTATTTACATGTGTTACACTGTGATTCTAAGTCATTTGTCCCACAATCTCCATTACACCTGATCTGAACATTCACTATACTCTATATGCAGAAGGCAACTGACTCAAAAACATTAATCTAAAAGTTAGACACAGTACTGATTACAATATACAATTTTAAACAGTTTACCTTTCCACAAAAAGCTATTTGTTCACATTTTAAGAATGTTTTTATTTTAAATTATAACAATCCATATTTCTAAATCAAGGCCTCTCTAATTTTAGTAATAATTTAAATGTAATAATTATCAAAGAATCAATCTATCCTAAAATACAGAAAAATGTTCTTACCCAACATTAAAATTAATTACACTTTTAGTAATTAACATATACCATATTAAGTCAAACTTTATCTGAATCCAAAGGCTTAAAGCCTTTTTTTGCACAGCTAAAAAGTATCTAACACCCACAGACAGCACATTATTTTTTCCTCAGGGCAACTATAGGTTCTCTTCCAAAGAGAGCTACAAGGGAATGCTGAACTCTATTCAAGACACATTATTTTAAAACTTCTGAATATATAGAACTTATCTGTGTATTACAATTAATCCCACTGTTGCAAAGTATTCTGAAAGTGACTATGGAAACTTTCTTTTAAAAAAAAAAATCACATCATTTTGCAAAGGATGTATTGGCTCACATACATAAGTTTGCTAAACATTGGGAAAGTTTAACTTGCTTTTTTATTAACTGAATAAGAATGTACTGCTTTACTAAAATATCTTTAAAAGTGTTACAACTTCACATAGCTGATAGAAGGGGAGAGCACATTACATCTTTCTTTTCCAAAGTGTTGCTTCATGATTACCATCTAAACCCTGCTGGGCTGAACAGATTGGTTCGATAATTACATACAATAACTGCAGTGGGCAGGTAACCCTCAGCTGGCACAGGGCAGCTCCCCTGTGAGAACTTCCATATGCAAACTGCACTGATGGAGTGCATTAGGTACATCTTTCCTGCCGGTGCACAGGCCTGATTAACGCCAGCCAAGACTCCAAGGTTAGCATGTCAGCAGATTTGTGATGCATTAGACAGGAATAAACACAGACACTTTTGTTCGTTCTGACCAAAATTAAGGAGGAATTTTTCAGCACTGTATTGCCTTTATACAGGAGATAATGCATTCCACCTGATTGTACTGTGAGAGATTTTAAACGCTCATCATAAAAACAGATATCAATTACATTCTACACAAAAGCAAAGTACATTTATCTTGTTTTCAAGATTATTTAATAAAAAAAGGATCTCCATCTTTATGCAGGTGAATCACATGGCAACGGAAATCAGGCAGTATTCATCTCACAAAAGCAACACCTGTGTGTTTGAAACAGAATGTGAGAAGGAAGTATGAATCACTGTAACCCACATTTCCACTGTTTATTTTCCAACAATTATGTAGTGCTGTCAGTGTGCTAAGCGCGGAAAAAACATAAGACATGGCCCTTACTCCAGGGAGTTTAGTTTAACAGTTACAGAGGCTTCCTCTGGAATATAATGTTGGTATCTTCTTGTTATGCTAGAGCTTGTGCACAGAACAGAACAATTATGCAATGATCTGCCTCTGTCTTCCATGCCCAGCTTCTGGTAATCCGAGATGAGGGTCACCCCGAACATCGGCTTGTACCCCTGACTATTTTGACTAACAGACATTGACGGATCTATCCTGCATTAATTTATCCAGTTCTTTTTTGAACCAGTTATACTTTTGGCCACCATATCCCACAGCAATGAGTTCCACAGGTTAGTTGTGCATTGCTTGAAAAGTACTTCCTCTTATGTGTATTAAATCTGCTGCCTATTAATTTCATCGGGTGACCTCTGGTTTTTGTATTGTGTGAAAGGATAAGTAACTTATCTGTTCACTTTTTCCATACCATTCACGATTTTATACACCTATCATATCCTGCTTTAGTTGTCTCTTTTCTAAACTGAGAGCACACCATGGATTTATACAGTGGCATTACAATATTTTCTATCCCTTTCCCAATAGTTCCTAACATACCGTTAGTCTTTTTTGACTGCTGCTACACATTGAGCGGAATTTTTGAGAGAACCATCCAGGGTAATGCCAAGACTTCTTTCTTGGATGGTAACAGCTAATTTAGAACCCATCATTGTGTATGTATAGATGGGATTATTTCCCCCCCCTCCAAACACTGAATTTCATCTGCGTTTTGTTGCCCGGTCACCCAGTTTTGTGAGATCCCTCCGACTCCTTGCAGTCTGCTTTGGACTTGAATATCTTGTTAGTTTTTGTGTCTTTAGCAAGTTGCTTCTCAAATTCTCTCATTGCCTGCCTTATTATATTTTTACTTGCCAGAGTTTGTGCTCCTTCCTATTTTCCTCATTAGGATTTGACTTCCAAATTTTAAAGGATGCCTTATAGCCTATAATGGCCTCCACTACTCTGCTGTTCAGCAGTTGTGGCATTCTTTTGGTCCTCCTACCATCTTTTTTGATTTGGGATATACATTTAGTCTGAGCCTCTATGTTTTTATGTAGTCTCCATGCTGTTTGAAGGCATTTTACCCTTGTGACTGCTATTTTTAATTTCCATTTAAGAAGCATCCTTCTTGTGTAAGTTCCATTTTTAAAGTTGAATTTCACTATTTGTTTTTGGTACTTTCCTCTCTAGAATGATGCTAAATTTAATTACTGTTTATACTCAATCATATGTCAGTTCGTTTATAAGCCGACCCCCCCAAGATGAATAAGTAAAAATGGAAAATTTTTATAACCCGTTCATAAGCCTATAATTCAGGGGTCAGCAAACTTAGGCTCCCGGGCCATCAGGATAAGCCGGTGGCAGGCCAAGATGGTTTGTTTACCTTGAGCATCCGCAAGCACGGAGGTAAACCTAAGTAAACAAAGTGTCCCGGCACGCCAGCTGCTTACCCTGATGGGCCGGGACAGCAAATGGTGGGGAAATTTTTTGGGGGGTGGGGGGAGGGAGAAGCTGGGAGTCAGGGGAGTAACCCCTGTGACCACCCACCACATGACCCCAGCCCTAGCCCGGGACCCCCCCACTCTCCCCATTCCATCCTGGCCAGGGAGAGAGGGTGGGAGGGATAGCTCAGTGGTTTGAGCATTGGCCTGCTAAACCCAGGGTTGTGAGTTCAATCCTTGAGGGGGCCATTTACGGACCTGGGGCAAAAATCTGTCTGGGGGTCGCTCCTGCTTTGAGCAGGGGGTTGGACTAGATGACCGCCTGAGGTCCCTTCCAACCCTAATATTCTATGATTCTATCCCTTCCCACTTTATCTGGGGAGGATGCCTCTGGCCTGGCTGGAGCTGCTCCAGCAGACTGGGCAGCGCAGATGCAGCTTGCTCCGGTGGGCCAGACGGGCAGTGCAGCCGCAGCACATTCCAGCAGGCTGGGCCAGGCAGCACAGCCACAGCCTGCTCTGGGGGGCGGGGCCGAGCGGCAGGGCTGCAGCCTGACAGCCCGGAGCTGCAGCTGCTTTGGAGGCTGGGGGGACAGGAGCGTGGCCAGAAGCGGAGACACTCTGGCCCCGCCTCTTCCCTTCTGTCTCTGCTGCCTCTCCTTGCTCCCTCTGTTAGAGGGATAGGTGGGACACAGCCCCTCCCCCCCTATACCCATTCATAAGCCGACCCCCTTCTTTGATGCTTCCCTTTTTTACTAAAAAAATTCGGCTTATGAACAAGTATATACGGTACATTATGGTCACTATTCCCAAGCAGTTCAGCTACAATTACCTCTTGGACCAGATCTTGTGTTCCGCTTAGGACTAAATCAAGAGTGTGGGTTCCAGGAGTACAGTGCTCCAAGAAGCAGCGATTTATGGTGTCTAGAAACTTTATGTCTGCATCACACCCTGAGGTGAAATTTACCCCATCAATATAAGGATAGTTGAAATAATCTACTATTGTGTTTTCTGGTTTTGTAGCCTCTCTAACCTCCCTTAACATTTCATAGTCACTATCATCCTAGTCAGGTGGTCAGTAACATATTCCTACTACTCTATTAATTATTCAAGCATGGAATTTGTATCCATAGAAATTCTATAGTACAGTTTGATTCATTTAAGATTTTCACCTTATTTGAATATACTTTTAAAAACAAAAAACAAGAAAAACACTGCCACTGGCCTATCAAACATAACATACCCTGTAATTCCTATATATTTTGTACCCTGGTATCATTATGTCCCATTGATTATCCTCATTTCATCAAGTTTCCATGATGCCTATTATATCAATATCCTCATGTAATATCAGGCATGCTAGTTCACCGATTTTATTATTTAAATGTCTAGCCTTTGTATCTAAGCACTTGTACATTTTGTCAATAGTTAGTTGCGTGCCTTCATGTGTTATGTTTAAATGAGACTTATATGACTGTTGCTCACTAGCTCCTACCTGTACTTTACCACCTTCTTTCCTAACCTCTATGCCAGGACACAGAGTTCCCTCTTCAATAAATTCATCAAGGGATGTCTTCGCCTGAAACATTGGACTCCTCCTCACTTCTTGGTTTTCCCTCAGCCACTAGTTTAAAAAATCCTCTACAACCATTTTAATTGTATGTGCCAGCAGTGTGGGTCCATTTTGATTAAGGTGGAACCCACTCATCCTTCCTGTATAGGCTCTTCCTTCCCCAAAAGGTTCTCCACTTCCAAATAAACCTAAAACTCTTCCCCCTACACTGTGGTCTTATCCATTAATTTAGACCTTGCAGTACAGTGTCTTCCTGGCTCTGCACATGGAATTGGAAGCATTGCAGAGGATGTTACCATGGATGTCCTGGACTTTAATCTCTTACTTTGCAGCCTAAATTTGGTCTCCAAGACCTCTCTCCTACCTTTCCCTATGTCATTGGTACCTATATGTACCATGACCACTGGTTCTTCTGCAGCACTACCTACAAGCTATCTAGATGTATCAGGAGATCCGCTACCTTTGCACTCGGCAGGCAATTCACCATGTGGTTCTACGAGCCAAACACACACACACACAACTTTCAGGAAAGAGGGACTTGCTTGGTGAGAACCAACTCCCTCTCTCCATCCAGCAAGCCTTCTGGAGTGCTGTAAGACAGGCCCCTGGCAGTAGGAGTAGTACAATCCCTTCCCTTCTATCCTGAAACCACAGCTGAAATACTGGACCTAGAAAATCTAGCATAGATGGAAGGGCTTTCGGGCATGGCATGTAACTGCAACAGAAAGTACACTTTGCCACAACCAAGTCAAGCCTGAGTGACAGTGTGACTTTGTGTGTCAGGTTCCAATGAAGGGAGCAGGCCCAGCCCTGCAGGACAAAAGCTCCTACTACTGTGGGGTGAGTGAGGCAAGCTTCCTTTCCAACTCTCCCCCCCGTCCCTATAGGGCCTCCTCTCTTGGAGGAGCCAGGATTAGATTTGCAGTGCTGGGCTGCTGTGGGCGGCTGGTGCCCTCTTGGAAGGGTGAGGAGGTGATAGCAGAAGAGAAGGATGCTGGCCTAACATTTTGGGCCACACACATGAATTTGGCTGCAGTTGGTGGGTCACGTTAGTAAAAAGTTGGGAACCACTAAGCTATGAGACCTATATTCTGCTCTCAGTTTAAACACTTCAACAAAACCATTGCAAATGAATGTAAGATGACTAGGCCTATGGCACCCCACCAGAAGAAAACAAAAAGGGGCACAATAAATAAAAACCTCAATGCATGCAAACAAAAACACCTATAGGTAAGTAATGTCGCCATCTAGGGAATGGTGGTGATTGACCTGACTAAAGGAAAATACATTAGGTTTTTAAAACCTAGGGCCTGATTTAATAGGAAATATATACAGTCTTCTGAGCTGGACAAGGACACAAGAGACTCAGAAGGTCACAGATGTTGGCTCTGCAGCAGGCCAACCTAATACAGCAAAGTCAGCCAACCAACAGAAACAGATTTCATTCAGCACACAGATCCAAACCACATTGATCCACAGGGGAAGGAACTCATGTTAATGAGGTCTCCTTGCTGGGCAGATCTTTACACATGATTCAGCATTAACAATGAAACTATGGTAACGCAATTTTTAACCAGGGGATTAGTTCCCATGCAAAATCGTAACTTAGGTCTGGTCTACATTGCTTAAGTCGATATAAGTTATGTTGCTCAGGGGTGTGAAAAATAATCACCCACCTGAGCGAAGTTGCTTACATTGACCTAACGCAGTGCCTACATTGCGCTATGTTGGCGGGAGACGCTCTCCTGCCGACTTACCTTCCACCTCTCTGGGAGGTGGAATACTGAAGTCGATGGGAGAGCACTCTGATCAACTTATCGTGTCTTCACCAGACCTGCACTAAATCGATGCCGCTGCAATCCAGGCAGTGGCCGCAATTTAAGCATGTAAGTGTAGACAAGCCCTTAGAAAAGCTTGAGGTATTACTTCAGAGGACTTCAATCTCCTGTAGCTTTTGGTTTGGTTTCATACTTTCTGCATGAGATCTTTAACGTATGGCTGACTGAGCAGTAATATCAGACACTATCTTTTCAAACAATACTCGTAGAGAAGCATGTGTGCACACAATTCTGTTGCTGTTAGAGCAGCCAAAAAATCCCACCTGCAAACGTAGTGGACTACCCTTAATCTTCTTGTCATCAGTGGAGTCAACATTTTTATCAATTATTTGTTTATAAGTCACTGTTTTGTTATTAGCTTAAACATACTATTTCACTACAATAAAGTGAAAAATTCTTACACTTCTGCTGTAAGTTCGTTTAGAAATATGTTACTGATTAAAATTACTTTGTATGACATAGGGCTGTACAAAATACATACAAAGAATGATGTTTCAATACCTATGTTTAAATACCTGGGCCCATCTCTCAATCACAGAAATGTAGAGCGGAAAGGGACTTGAGGGGTCATCTAGTCCAGGCTCCTGAACTGATGCAGGACCAAGTAAACCTAGACCATCCCTGACAGGTGTTTGTCCAACCTGTTCTTAAAAATCTCCAATGATGGGGATTCCCCAGCATCCCTTGGAAGCCTATTCCAGTGCTTAACTACCCTTACAGTTAGAAAGTTTTTCCTGATATCTAACCTAAACCACCCTAGCTGCAGATTAAACCCATTACTTCTGGTCCTATCTTCAGCAGACATGGAGAACAATTGACCACAGTCTTCTTTATAAGAGCCCTTACTATATTTGAAGACTGTTACCAGGTCCCCACCCCAAGTCTTCTTTTCTCGAGACTAAATATGCCCAGATTTTGTTTTGTTTTTTTATAAGGAAAGGTTTTAAAAAGGATTTGAAAACCTGGCCTATCATTCTTGCTGCTCTCCTCTGGACTCTCTCCAATTTATCCACATCTCTCCTAAAGTGTGGCACCCAGAACTAGATGCAGTACTCCAGTTGAGGCCTCACCAATACAGAATAAAAACAGGACATTTACAAGCCAGGTATTACACACAGAACTCTTGTTAATACTGCCCAGAATATTAGCTTTTTCCACAACTGCATCACATTGACACTTATGCAATTTGTGATCCACTATAATCCGCAGATCCTTTTCACTACTCCCACCTAACTAGTTATTCCCCCTTCTGTAATTATGCATATGAATTTTCCTTCCTAAGGGTAGTAGTTTCAACTTGTATTTACTGAATTTCATCTTGTTGAATTTAGACTAACTCTCCAGTTTGTCAGGCTCCTTTTGAATTCTAATCCTGTCCTCCCAAGTGCTAGCAACCTCTCCCAGTTTTGTGTCATCCGTAAATATTATAAGCATACTCTCCACTCCATTATCCAAGTCTTAATGAAAATATTGACTAGTACCGGACCAAGGATGGACCTCTGCTGGACCCAACCTGCTACCTCTCTCCAGTTTGACAGAAACCCATTGATAACTACTCTTTGAATACAAAAAGAACAGGAGTACTTGTGGCATCTTAGAGACAAACACATTTATTTGAGCATAAGCTTTTGTGGGCTATAGCCCGCTTCATCAGATGCATAGAATGGAACATATAGTAAGAAGATATAGATAGATAGATACACACACACACACACACACACACATACAGAGAACATGAAAAGGTGGAAGCTGCCATACCAACTTTAAGAGGCTAATTAATTAAGATGAGCTATTATCAGCAGGAGAAAAAAAAAAACTTGTAGTGATAATCAAGCTGGCCCATTTCAGACAGTTGACAAAAAGGTGTGAGGATACGTAACATGGGGAAATAGATTCAATTTGTGTAATGACCCAGCCACTTCCAGTCTCTATTCAAGCCAAAGTTAATGGTATCTAGTTTGCATATTAATTCAAGTTCAGCAGTTTCTCGTTGGAGTCTGTTTTTGAAGCTTTTCTGTTGAAAAATTGCCACCTTTAAGTCTGTTACTGAGTGACCAGCGAGGTTGAAGTGTTCTCCTACTGGTTTTTGAATGTTATGATTCCTGACGTCAGATGTGTGTCCATTTATTCTTTTGCGTAGAGACTGTCCGGTTTGGCCAATGTACATGGCAGAGGGGCATTGCTGGCACATGATGGCATATATCACATTGGTAGATGTGCAGGTGAACAAGCCCCTGATGGCATGGCTAATGTGATTAGGTCCTCTGATAGTGTGACTTGAATCAATATGTGGACAGAGTTGGTATCAGGCTTTGTTGCAAGGATAGGTTCCTGGGTTAGTGTTTTTGTTGTGTGGTTGCTGGTGCGTATTTGCTTCAGGTTGGGGGGCTGTCTGTAAGTGAGGACTGGTCTGTCTCCCAAGATCTAGGAGAGTGAGGGATTATCTTTCAGGATAGGTTGTAGATCTTTTATGATGTGCTGGAGAGTTTTTAGTTGGGGGCTGAAGGTGAGAGCTAGTGGCGTTCTGTTATTTTCTTTGTTGGTAGGTAACTTCTGTAGTAGGTAACTTCTGGGTACTCTTCTGGGTCAGTCAATCTGTTTTTTCACTTCAGCAGGTGGGTTTTGTAGTTTTAAGAATGCTTGATAGAGATCTTGTAGGTGTTTGTCTCTGTCTGAGGGATTGGAGCAAATGCGGTTATATCTTAGAGCTTGGCTGTAGACAATGGATCGTGTGGTGCGTCCTGGATGGAAGCTGGAGGCATTTAGGTAAGTATAGCGGTCAGTAGGTTTCCAGTATAGGGTGGTGTTCACCTGACCATCGCTTATTAGCACAGTAGTGTCCAGGAAATGGACCGCTTGTGTGGATTGGTCTAGGCTGAGGTTGATGGTGGGATGGAAATTGTTGAAGTCATGGTGGAATTCCTCAAGGGGTCCTCTTTTCCATGGGTCCAGATGATGAAGATGTCATCAATGTAGCACAAGTAGAGTAGGGGCATTAGGGAATGAGAGCTAAGGAAGCATTGTTCTAAGTCAGCCATAAAAATGTTGGCATACTGTGGGACCATGCAGGTACCCATAGCAGTGCCGCTGACTTGAAGGTATATATTGTCTCCAAATGTGAAATAGTTGTGGCCACATTGGCTAATGAGAATGTCACATGGAACTGTGTCAAAAGCCTTATTAAATCAAGATATACGTTTACTGCTCCCCCACCCAGGCTATAACCCTGTCAAAGAAGGAAATTAGGTTGGTTTGGCATGATTCATTCTCGACAAATCCATTTTGGCTATTACATATAACCCAATTATCTTCTATTAAACAATCAATCTGTAAGCATCTGATCTGTTCCAGTAACTTACCAGGTACCAAAGCTAGGATGACTGGCCTATAATTCCCTGGGCCTTCTTTGTTCCCCTTTTAAAGAGTGGTATTATGTATGCCCTTCTCCAGTCCTCTGGGATCTTATCTTTGAGAACTCATGGAGGGTAGGTAACTGCTAACAGTCCAAGATTGTTTCAACTTGTTCCTTAAGTATCACAGGGTGATTTTCATCAGGCCCTGCCAACTTCAACATATCTCATTATCTAAATACACTTAAACCTGTTCGTTCCCTATTTTGGGTTGAATTCCTTCCCCAGTGCTGTTAGTACTGTGCTGAGTATCCGGTCACCACTAGCCTTTTTAATGGCGACAGAAGCAAAATAGGCATTAAACACCTCAGCTTTCATGTCATCCATTATTAGCTCTCCTTCCCCACTAAATACAGGATCTACACTTTCCTGTCTTTCCCTTGCTCCTAATATATCTATTGGAGGAGAGCGATAGCTCAGTGGTTTGAGCACTAGCCTGCTAAACCCAGGGTTGTGAGTTCAATCCTTGCGGGGGCCACTTCGGGATCTGGGGCAAAAAATCTGTCTGGGGATTGATCCTGCTTTGAGCAGGGCTAGATGACCTCCTGAGGTCCCTTCCAACCCTGATATTCTATGATTCTATGACCCCCTCTTCTTAGTGTCTTTTATGTCCCTTGCTAGATGTAACTCATTTTGAGCCTCAGCCTTTCTGATTTTATCACTACATGCTTGTGCTATTCTTTTGTATTCTTAAGCAATTTGTCCGTGTTTCCACATTTTGTAGGACTCCTTTCTGATGATTAAAGAGCTCCTAAAGGAGCCATATTGGCCTCTTATTATTCTTATCTTTCTTTTGCCTGGGATAGTTTGCTGTTTCACATTTAATAATCTCCTTGAGAAACTGCCAGATCTTCTCAACTACTTTATCCCTCAGATTTTCTGCCCAGAGGACCTTACATACCTATGTACATACCTCTGAGTTGTTGAAATCTGCTTTTTTGAAGTTCGTTGTCCCTATTCTGCTTCTCTTACTCCTTTCCTTCCTTAGAATTTTTACATCTATTATTTCATGATCAGTTTCACCCACATTGCCTTCAACTTCACAACCAATTCCTCCCTGTTAGTGAGGATCAAGTCTAAAATGTCTGTCTCCCAGTTACTTGCCTTTGTCTATCAAGTTTTGTCCTATACAGGCAGTAACAGTAATGCTTATTTGGTAACCTAGCTTAAATTTTAGTTATATTAATGCCTCAGTATCCTTCTTCATAACATATTCCACATTTTAACTTTTCCTCAAAAAATTAGGGAGCAGTTTTCATGAAATGATGAAATTTACATCTGTAAATAAATTTGCAGAGGATTTTCTGCATATGCATAGTACTATAGCTTTCACTAAGAACTGGTCCCACTAGCATATGTTTCTTCTGTATAAACATCCACACAGATTCCACACAAGCAGCTGCATACTGACAATGGGAAATCAGTATTTACCTATAAAGTTAATATGCTAGGATCCTTTTCTGAAATGTGTGAATTATAAAATCTCCTCCGTGGTGTAAGTATGATTGTACATTTTACTAATTGGAAAGAGCTACTTGTGCAAATGTTCTGCACAACAAGATTCCATATGTGAGACACAATTTAGAGTTCGGTCTACTTGACTACAAGTACCAGAGTATTAGATTTTTGTCGGTAAACATCCATTTCATCATACACATACAAACCAACAAAAAATATTTCCATTGATAATAATCTAAATGTACAGATAGGCCAAGAAAAATGTTGCTTGAGAACTTAAGAGTTTGATTTACGGATATTTACTTTGTATCTTCTGACATGTGATGCTGACAATTTGTATTTTAATAGTTATAAAGCTAACTTGCTGAATCTCAATATCGACGGTCATTAAATAATTGTCTGCTCCCCTCAATTTCCCAACTGTGAAAATTTAAATTGATAAAATAAATACTTAAAAACAAGCATTGCAATTATACATCAAAATTATAGTAAAAAAATCTGCCAAGCCTAAATAAAAAGATGAATATACCCCTAATCTAGTACTATACTAATTGTGAAGAACACCTTTTTGTTCAGTGCCTAGCACAATGGGGTCCTGGTCCATGGCTGGGTCTCCTAGGTGCTACGATAATACAAATAATAATACTGTACACAATACCTGAATTTCAGTAGCAATTTGATGACATAAGGATGTTCATTTAAAAGTAAGTATTTAGGTATAGTTATGTAAGGTAAGAAACCTGAAATGAAACCAAAAGGTAACTAGACTTCTGATTTTACCTCACACTTTGGCCCATCTGGAATTTTTTAGACTCTTGAAAAAAAAATGTGTAAATTAACTGCAATGTTCATCTGTTCAAATGTCATTACAACTAAATATACATTCTCTTTCCCAAGGTATTATTTACTGCATGTGAAAGTATACCTGCTAACATTGTGCTATATTAAAAACTTTCAGAGCAATTAGTTAAATTAAAATTAGCCCATGTGTCTGCTTATGAAATATGCTGTAAAGCTAACAAACAGTTGAGACTTACTTTTCTTTTTCCTTACTTTCCTATTTGGGCTAATTATGACATCCATTTTCCATATCATTTTATTTAATTCTTTTATTTAGTTTAAAACAAGATCCATTAAAAGCTGATTTTAAAAGTAAAAAGAAACAACCTTTTGTACAGGCTTGGTTCGCAAATCTCCATTCTCTGAAAAACTGAAGTCCAGTATGCCATCATCCTTTTGCCCAATAGCCTTAAGACCTTGCAAAAGTATTTCTCGGAAATGCTGATAAAGAGGTTTCTCTTCGTAGCTCAATAACTTCACCTTTTCCACGTACTTGGCTATTTCATCTGAGGGAATGGTACATAAAATTAATTTCTATTTAAAGCAGTTGGTAATCAATAGGTTTTACCAAAAAATGTGAGAATTATGTATACACCCTTTTTGGGATTCTTTGATATGGATATTTAAACATAATTATAGCTGTTTAATACAGCATATTTTAGAAATAAGAAAAAAATCATCCCAGGGCTCATTAACAAATTATCACAGCACCACTTTTCTACATTCATTACAATGAAGGAAATATTCAGCCTTTAAAAACTATTTTTGAATATGCTGATTTCCTCTACAGTGAGCCTTTTATTCAACTGATATTTCTTCCCTGCATTTAAGATGATCTACTACAGGTGAAATAAGAGCCTGAGCCCAGAACTTTGCCAGGTAAGTTAAGGAGAAACTATTTTTCATGTATTTTATTTTAATCAAAGGCAGGGACTTTTCATCATTTCACCTTTAAAACTATATTTGCTAAAATATTAATAAGAATGAAACAATCCTGTATTGACAATTAGGATTGGGTGACCCAAGAGAATGTTTCCATTTCTAATTTCTGCAAAAAAGCATGTATAGTTAATGTCAGGACTTTGAAAATCTGCTAGCCAATTCTCATATGGCGAGTCACAAGTTTTCCCAGACAAGTGTTTCTTTAGAATCTAAATTTATTACAAAAATTAATTTCTAACCCTTACAGTTGTGAAGATGTTTCCAACTAGAAATGAGTGCGAGCCAGAGCAATGCTATCTTCCAGTCTGCAGACTAAACTAGTGACTGCTACTGTTCACACCTTTCCTATAACAGAAAGAAAACTTACCCGTCTTGTAAATTTAATTACTGCTATTCAAAACATTGGTCAGTTTCACTTTACTGCTGTTTGGGAAGGCAGAAGCAGAGGCAGGTTCTGGTTCTAGTCACTGGGATGAACTTAAAGGGTATGTCTACACAGCAGCTGGGAAGTATGACAGCGTAGACAGACTCGCATTAGCATGCTAAAGATAGCAGTGAACACTACCACCTAGGTGCAACCCAGCCAACAACGCGGCCTGGCCCAAGCCGCTGTGATTGCTGCAACATCCACACTGCTATTTTTAGCATGCTAGCTCAAGCTAAGCTAGCATGAGTCTGTCCATCCATGCTGGGAATCACACCTCCTAGCTTCAAGTGCAGATATAGCCAAAGAGGCGATAGGAGGAACAGAATATCAGAGACACCTCTCCCAGATGGACTACATGCTGACAACAATCTGACACCCACTCAATCTTTCCAAGCAGCTGAAGTGTCATCTGTCTGTGTTTGTATTCAACTCAATACAGAAAAAATTACTACACATACCCAAATATTAAAGTAGTTACTGCCACATGAAAATGGGAATTTCAGATATGCTGTGAGTGCATTCCTGGCCTAACAGAATAATCTACCTAAACCCTATTAAAGTTAGCTGTAGTATGGTAGAGGTGGCCAGTCAGGTTTCTTTGAGGAATGAATCATTAATGCTTTATTTCAATGTGCTTTATATTTTTTGAGAGACTAAGGATTAAATGTTTGTCTAATAGAATAAAACCCCAAGTACTAATATTTTAAAAAGCTCTTCCTACCTGGTTTTTCTGTCTCAGGAAAGCACTTGTTCATCAAATCTGTAATATTCTCACTATATCTGAGAAGTAAAAGTGGAAGAATCAACAGTTTAGATTGTGGATAAATTATATTTAATAATTGCAAAACAGCTTGTTCATTCACAGCTGATCTGTATTTCTTTTAAAACATATCATATTAAGGCATTAAAAGTTAAGAAAAAAATTAAATATTGACATGTAAATAAAAATAATTTTAATATTGTATAATCCTTTTCACAGTTCTTTTGTTTTGATTCTGTTACCTTTTACACTTGTCTAGTGATTACAGCAAGAAACCAGAAAATCGGAAGCCTCAGTTTTGTTTCTATGTAACTGGCTCCTTGCATGACAATATCTGTGCCAGAGTCTTCCTTTCTGTGAAAGGGGAATACTTATCCACATTTGTAAAGTGCTTTGAGATCTTTGGATAAAAAAATGCAACATAAGCACTTTAAATTCTGCAGGATCCTTGTGATCACATGCTCTTCACTTCACCTAGACAAGAAAATTCCCTCTGCAGGGCCAGCTGAATCCCTGCCTAAGGAAACAGAGTTGCGGCACTGTGCTGTTCCCGAGCAACTGACTTTATAAGCTAAGGAACAAGGTTGAGATCCAGGTGTGAGAAAAACAGACTAAGAAATATCAGAATGCAGACCCTATATAAAATTGAACATCTTATATTTAAAGTGAGTTTCATCTTGAGATGCTTTAAAGTAACTTCCCTGTGTCAAGATGAAACTTTCAAAAGGCAAGCTGCATGACCCATAGCCCCGTTCCAAGTATTACTGTAAATTGTCTTGTTTGTGAAAACAGTGGCAATATTGGTCATAAGATTTTCTTTATTTTTAATTTAGTTATTAAGCTGTTGGGTTTTTTTTTAAATCAGCTACTTTTATAGCATTTTTCCATAGTACATTTTCCATCAACTGATGACATGGCACAAAGACTTTTTGCCTAGATAAGACCATGCCAGCTTCCTCATGTGGTTTAATGTCCACCATTCATATATTCTCTAGATAGGGTGGGGCGAAGGTGCAGGGGGCAGACTTTCAGTCCCTGTAGTACATAAAATCCCAGATATTTTAAAAATTAAATTACTAGTTTAAAAAAGGACTTTCCCAGAATTGACACAAGCTAATGACCTAATTCAAACCTGATTGGACCACATTGCTGCATGGCTCCAAGGTAGGTCTTACACCTGATTTGTCCATACACCTTGGAGGGAGATGATGCAAGGATGAGTAAGCAAAGTTCACAAACTATAATAATCAACGGGAAGTCCAAGAAACCATCAAGGATTAGCCACCACACAAGAACAGAATTCTAAGAAGGAAACAATTAGCTCTCAGCTATGTGTCAATTATATTTTCATTTTAGTACTGAATTTTTAACCAGCTCTAAGTCCCAGATTTGATTGACATTGGTTATAACTCCCAACTAAAGAATTCAGACCGGCACCTTCCTATAATTTTCTTTAGCATTTATAAGGATTATTTCTAGAACTAATTTGATGATTTAATTCATTTTATGACATAACTCCAATCCAACGCAAAGACTAATTCATTGATTTGATATTATTTGATAGTTGTACTGCTTTATTCTTATTTTAGTTTAATAATAATAATAGTTAAGTAGTGGTGATTTTTATTTTGTTTTGGTTGAATTATTTTAATAAAATTTAACAAAAGATACAGAGATGCACTTCTTTCAATAAGCAACATGGGCCCAGAACCTTTGTGGTCATGGGTGAATATATCAGCCAGTCAACGTAAAAGACTTTGGCTCTCTCACCAACCACTCCAAACTACATACAGGTAGAAAACTGGCTCAGAAGATGTTCTACTTTAAACCCTCATATGTCAATTCCTTCTTGCATCCATGCAAGGCCAATTTCTGCTCTAGCCACTGCTACTCAGAACTATTACGACTCCCCCTTGCACTGCTGCCTTTTATCAGATCAGCAACTAGAAGAGGAGAGAAGTTGCTGCTCTGAGAAACATTGAGGCAGCAGTGTTAATAGGAGGGACAAGAAGCTGCTCTGAGCAATGACTGCCAGGTAGTGGTGGCAAAAGCAGTACTGCAGGCACCTGACAGCACTTACTCTCTGCTAAGATGGCAAACAGAGGAAATGAGGGAGGATGATCCATTGTTTAGGGCAGGAGATCCAAATTCAGTTCCTTAATCTGCCAAAGACTTCCAATGTGACTTTCTGTAGGCTATTTAGATTCTGTGCCTCAGTTCCTCATCTGTAAGATGGGGGTGGTAGTGCTTTGTCTACCTCACAAGGGTGCTGAGAGGGGCTAATATAAAGATACTTAACAGAGGAACATGGTGTTGACAAGTACAAAAGTTAAGGGGGTGTAACTAGAAAAGGTGTAAATTATTATTTTGAAGGTAGGATGGGAATGTAATCAAGGGGGAGGTTGAAGGGGAACATAACCTACAGTTTTGGACTTCATTATAACTCTGGAATCTCCATTCCAGCCTGCAAGAGTAGACGTAGTATTACCCAGCTCCTCACAGAAGCAGCAGCATTGTTTATGAATACATAGTATTGCTACACTGAAATATTTTTATTCCTAGATTGAGTTTCAAATGAGAAAATATAATAAATTCCTTACCTAATTTTTGAATCTCTGACATAGTTGGGGTCTTTTAAATTGTCCTCCCATGGTAGATGGCCACTGAGCCAATGAATCATACAGTAACCTAGAATTTCCAAGTCACCCCGTCTTGATGGAGCTACAAATATACATAAATACATACACACATTTAAAGTTTGTAAACACAGTAAGACAACTGAAAGCCAAAGTTAACAGTAATTAACAACTACAGTATGCTTTGAGTTTATTTCAGAGGGAAGCAGGAAGGAAAGGAAACAAGAAGTATTGCTCAAATGGCTGGAAGACTGATAAAGGAATTTGAAATTAATCTCTCTTTCTTCCGCTCACGAATATGACATGCTGCAGTTATCCCAATTTCTGAAGCATTTTAAGTCCTCGCATTCTGACAGAATAGAGTGAGTGAACTGACTGAGTTATGTTCAAAACATTTTTACTTCCCCATTCCCCAAAAACAGGGAACAGAGTTGAAATGTGAGTTCTTCAAATTATTATTCCACAAATGGAAATATTTCAGATTTCCTGAATACTGAAACATTGCTTGCAGAAGATTCTGAAATCCTATATGTTGACAAGACGAGGGATATAACATATTTGCTTTCACGTGTTCCACAAGATACCTATTAAAATGTTATTAAATGTATCAACAGGAAAATCCCCTTTCACCTGGGCTAAAAATTGACTAACAGACCTTAGAGTTTACATCCAAGCAGATTTTAATTTTTAAATTAAACTTGTGCAAGACATCAAAAACTTTCCTAAACATTCAAATATAACACTTCTACTGCATTTCTTATTGCAAAACCATGCTCTGAAGCGTCCCTACCCTCTGTTTGCCAGAAACTGGGAATGGGCAACAGGGAATGGATCACTTGATGATTACCTGTTCTGTTCGTACCCTATGAAGCACCTGGCATGGGCCACTGTCAGAAGACAGGATATCGGGCTAGATGGACCATTGGTCTGACCCATTATGGCCATTCTTATGTTCTTCATCCACTAATTCTATAATTTTATCAAAACAAGCAACAAACTTGGTCTGGCAAGCTTTGCTCTTTATAAAGTCACGTTACTATAATGTTTAATATTTTTCACTTTTTGTTCTATTATTTTCAATGGACACAGATTAGATTTAAAGGATGGTAGTTTACATCAAACTAAATTTAAGGCTCAGCCTTGGCCAGATATGGGAGAAGTACACTTCAAATTGAATTTAGGGACCATTAACTTCCTTAAATAGCTGTGTATTTTTCCCCTCACCTGAATCACCACAGAATCATTATCACACACCTGTCCACTTACACAGTTAGTACCAATTCAATAAATATACTAACAGATACACATGATCACTTTTAAGAGATTAGGTGGGTTTCTTATATAAAGGAGATATAATCATGTCTATATGAAAAGGAATACAAATGATTTCCAACACTACAGCAAAGTAACAGCTGAAAAAATTAGTAAATGCTCTAATTCTGTTGCCCAGCAAATTTCAGAAAAAACATAGCTGAACTTCTGCTATACAGTTGGAACATTTAGTTTTTTAAAACACAGTGTTAGATTCCTATTTACTGTGAAGTCCTATTTTAAAACGTCCTCTCTAAAATGTTTGTGATTAAAATAAACACAGTCTTGTATGGAACAAAGGGAATTGAAGGTTTGACTACTTACCCACACCCTTATGTGCATCAATACTAGTATATTCAATTGTACCATCGTGACATCTTTTGGGATCTTCTTTATATTTTTTGTGCACTCCTTCTGGACAGTATCGATAAGCAAGGCCATAATCAACCAAGTACACCTATCAAATCCCACATACCATGCAAAGATTAAAGGACTATTCATACAGAACAATTCATATAAAAATAAATACGAGTGACTCTCAGAACTTCTTTAGAACAAAAACTCCAAACGGTCAGCTCTTTGGATTAAAAAGCTCATTTATTCATTCTTAAACATGAGACGTATATAAAATTCAATCACTTCATGCACTATGTGAAAAATGACAACCAGTTTTAGAAATCATTTACTGCTGATCTAGTGGCAGTGCAAAGTAAAATGTTCAGTTCTTATCTAGGAGCAGGCTGGATTACAATGGTCTATTGGACAACAGTAAAAGAGGCTCACAGTATTGATATCAGAGATTAGAATACATTTATCATGATGTATTTCTTGAGTATTCATATAAAGCTACTGTTGTTGTCCTATTACAACAAAAGGAGTACTACAAAAGAATAGATGCCAGGTAGTACTCTTCATTATCCCCTGGCTACTTCTAAATATACTGGCAATAGTTAATCTACTTTGTGAGGTAAACTATTTGGACAGAGAAACGCGTAGAATTATGGAAATTAAATGCACATTTTCCAAACACTAAAGGGTTTAAAAAAAATTAGAAAACTAAATATATTTCTGTAAATCAATTGATTTGAATAATCAACATGTTAAGAGACCAAATTTTCCAAGTAACAGAACACTTGTATTTGATGGATCCTTGAACAAAGGAAATAAAAAAAATGACAAAGCAGACAGGCAAACATAATTTACTGGTGTACTATATAATTTTAAGCTTCCACCCCCAAATAGCTATTTGAAATTCATTTTGTATCACAAGCACTCCTCCTGAATATTATTTAGGGCAGAATAGCCAACTTGATAAACTGCCAGCAAATTGCATCAAAAATGTAGAATATTAAATATAAATGTCAAGCAGAAATATAACCGTATACATTCTTAAAAATAAGACTTCTGCTAACGTTCACAGGTTCAAAGCACCTCAGTGTGTTGTCAAACAACAGGATTAAAACAGGAGAAATGAAGCACAGATATCAGAAATACCTGATTAAGATTCTTGTAGCTCAGGAGAAGGTTTGAGGCCTTGATGTCTCCATGCACATATTCATGCTCATGGATATATTCCAGAATATCAAGCTAACAAAACACAATATACAGGAGTATCAGCGTAGTACCCAACTCCAGCCAGCAGAGGACCACTATTCAGCACAAATTGCCTTTTAGCAAAAGGCTACATTAGAAAGATGGATTTTAAAAATGTTTCAGGAATTACTATTACTTACTATTCTCAAGCTTAATTTTAACACAGTTTTGTGTGCAAACTGCTTTGCATTCTCTTCATAAATTTTCTGAAGATCTCTCCCAAATCGGTCCATTACCATAAACCTATAGCTGAAATTCAAATTGGGGGGAAAAAGTTACTGAATTAAAACGTGTACAGTATTTTACCCATGTATTTTACCCCACTGCACTAATTACTGAATTCAAGCATGTTTATTTTTAGACTAAAAATCAGCTATGCAGGCAAACAAATATTTATGAACACTAGAATTTTTTGTACTGTACTTCAACCCTAATATTTGTTTTGTTTGCTTTATATCACCTAAACAAAAGGTCCTCCATCAAAGGTATGATCCTGAGATCCAGCAAGTTATGCAGTAGAACAAGCGCCCATCTCGGAAAGTACTATGGTGTTTCATTCACAACAGGAAAGAGCAACTATTAATTGCTTGTTAAGACCAATTTTTTTTTTCCCCAAAAGTAATTTATATTTTACTTAAGTGGTTACTTTCACAAGTTGGCTGCTTTAAAAGTAATACTACTAAGATTTAAATGAGCATTCTACTTATTGAAATGAAGCTCTCCTATCAAATATGTTTTGATATTCATCTCTAAGGTCACCATAGTTTGACTTTATTATAAAAGCTCATTCCATAAAAGCCCTGCACATGAAACATTATGAATTTGAAAAGCTCATTTGAATTGAGACAGTTACATTTTGTCATACTGCATTTTCTTTTGCAGCCCAATATCACCTGAATTCAAGTTCTTTACATTAGATTACTGGATGATTTAATGCCCTATTCAGACACTTGAGGCCATAGTATTAATTGCTCTATGAATTGACCTAGCCAGAGAAAGTTTGCACTACTGTGCAAAGTCTACAAGATCCCTAATTCTACAAATTCCACACTTAGCATGGATCTCGCTTCCTCCACCACCTTTCCCTGCTGATGTCATATATCCTGCTGGAGTAACCACTACTGTTTTGCCAAAGAGTTAGCCATCTCCAACCCAACTGATTCTGTGCTATTACAGACTAGCCATAAATGCATGCAAAGTCAGTATATCTCTGAGCTAATGGATTCCTCAATCTCACATGAAACAGTATAAAAACCTAGCCTTGAACTTTTGAAATAAAATAAGGATTGGACTGTCTATACCAGTTCTCAGATTAAATAAAAAGACTTTCTCTCCCAAAAGTAAACAAACTGAAGATAAGAAGGCAAAGTGTAGTAAAACAGTGCATTTCCTTCTTTATACATGTGAATTAAAAGATTAATTCTGCACACATGTTCAGGATAATTAAAAGAAAAATTATAGAATGTAGCTTATAATGATCAAGGATTTATAAATTAAAAGCTGGACTCTGAGATGGATATAAAAGAAGAAGTTGTTGTGGGTGGGAAAATATTAATATGTCCTAAACACAAGACTTATTTTACCTGTTTCCATTTTTTTGATGCAAGCCAGAGCCCCAGTACTTCGGTACACCTAAGTACTTCAGTTTATGGGAACTAGTCCATTTCTGAACTAAAAATATAAATAAAAACAAGGTTATGAACTTGTACTGCAGGAGTCTTGTGGAAAAGATTACTTATAAATCATTTAAAATTTATGCATGTAAGATCTGATCATTATCTGATAGTGAGAAGCCATGAACCAAGTATACCAGACAACAAGTAGGCTCGTCTATCTATTTCTAAATCTGGTAATGAAACATATCCCAAGATGAACAGGTATTTGATAAAGGAGATCCAACTGTAATGTATCCTGATACTAATACAACTAATACTACTGATGGAAAACTACATACCAAAATGTAACTGCAAGACTACATTTTAACACAGCAGATTCCGTTTTTTCCAAATACTGCCTCAACTATTTTTAAGTTATTTCAAATTACTAATTTTTCTTCTAATCTCATTAAAATCTTGTTTGGCTTTAAACACTAAGAAAATCCTATTTGTTCTGGTGACATTACAGGCTGAGCCGTCAAAGGTTTATGACCTTAGGTGTGAGAAAGAGGACAAGAGCAATGGTTCTACTTCAGTAACTCTTATTTACAAACAATTATCTTCAGTAATTATCCATTTAGAAAAAAAAAGTGTGTCATTGTAAAAAGAAACATCCATTTATGATTAAGGAATACAATTAAGAAATGTAAATGAACATTAGATTCATTTTTTAAAAACGACCTTCTTAACAGGCTCTCTTGATGAGCCAACCAACACATTTAACGTTAAAGGCTGCCACTTCACCTTTATTTTATTAAAAACTCAACAAATTATTATTTATAGGGAAACACGGTCTTTTAGTTCATTCTGACAGACTGCTTACTTTGCTCTGGTTTAGCAGCTCGCATGTAGAACTTTAATTCAGTAAAAAGAGGTCCATTCTGGCTGGGTTCCTTTAAAACAGTAATTTAAAATTAGATAGCTAAAAAACAGCAGCTAAAGCTATTAAGAACTATAGCTCTTAAAATCCATATAAGCTGATATACACCCACATACAAGCATATCACTCTTTACCACCCAACTCTGGATAGTTTGATACTTCAATAAGAATTCATTTTCTGTGTACTAAAATGCTTTTAACAACAGAGACTGTTTAGAAAGTGTTAGGAATATCAGGAAAGTATCCCTCCACCACAGCCAATACTGATTAAAGAATAACAAGTTAACGGAAAATATGATGAACTGTTTACAGCAGTGCTTTAGCAGGCCTTATTAAATACACTTTTGTCATCATCTTTAGGTTCCCTGAATTAAGGGTATTGTAATGTTGGGGTTCATCATACAACAGATTGTCCTCTTAATAAAAATCTCAACTCTTGAAATGGTTGGACTGAAAAGTATATAAAACTGATCTCTAAACAGTCTTGCTAAAAGTCCCCCTTACAAGTCTTGAAGCCCTGGGTGATTACAACTGTATGTCCTTACAAGATAATGCCTCTTAGTATTAGCTCTTCCTATTGAATAAGACATTTAGGGTATGTCCACCCTGCCATCAGGAGGTGTGACGTCAGCACATGTAAGCCCACCCAAGCTAGCTGTGACACAGGCAGCGGCACAAGCTAGCCACCCAAGTACAATCCCACCCAGGATCCTGGGCATATACTCAGGTGGCGAGCCCAGGCTGCTGCAACTACACTACAATTGTTAACAAACTAGCTCAAACACATGTAGCTCAAGTATGCCTACATGTAATGTGTTTTACTCTTAGATTACGATACACACACTCAACCCTAACTCCATTTCAATGTAGATTTTTTTCCTTTGCTTGTAATTATTACACAGTTCATACATGAAAACTAAGCAAGAAACCCAAAGATAATGTTACCATATGATATTATTAATGACTTGAAGATATGTAGTATGAATCTTAAATCATTTTTATAATTGTAACTTTTAAGGGCGGATTCAATGGTACATCAGAAAAGGGCAAATAACCAGAGTGCACGGGCCAGTTAACCTGGGTTTACAGCTGCTTTGCATCACCAGAGCAGCGCAAAGCAGGTGACAAAATCATAGACATGATGGGAGGGATAGCTCATTGGTTTGAGCATTGGCCTGCTAAACCCAGGGTTGTGAGTTCAATCCTTGAGGGGGCCATTTAGGGATGGGGATGGGGGGGAACCTGTCAGGGACAGTACTTGGCTAGTGAAGGCAGGGGACTAGACTTGATGACCTTTCAAGGTCCCTACCAGTTCTATAAGCTAGGTATACGTCCATATATTCAGGGCTAGCAGGCTTTAAAAAGTCATCTAGTCTAGTCCCGCGCACTGAGACAGGACCAAGTAGACCTAGACCATCCCTGAGAGGTATCTGTTCAACCTGTTCTTAAAACCTCCAATGTGGTTGCGCATTCGACTTTTCCTTCCTAACTGTAGTACTTTGCCCTTATCTTTACTGAACTTTAGCTTGTTGAATTCAGATCAATTCTCCAATATGTTAGTCATTTTAAATTCTAATCCTGTCCTCCAAAGTGCTTGCAGCCCCTCCCAGTTTGTTGTCATCCACAGATTTTTAAGCATACTCTCCACTCCATTATCCAAGTCATTAATGAAAATACTCAATAGTACTCCACCCAGGATGGGCCCTTAGGGGTCCCCACTAGATATGCCTTTAGATGCTTACAAATAGATACTGGAATAAATTATTAATCAATTTGGGTACTGAAGTTAGGCTGATTGGTCTACAATTTCCCAGGTCCTCTTTGTTTCCCCTTTTTAAAGATAGATACTATATTTGCCCTTCTCCAGTCCTCCAGGACCTCACCCATTCTCCATGAGTGCTTCAAGATAATTGCTAGCAATTTTGAGATTGCTTCTGCTAGCTCCTTAAGTACTCTAGGATGAATTTCATCAGACCCTTAATTTGCAACTATTTATTGATTTAGAGCACTGTTAAGAAGATCGTCATTATGTGAAGAATGGGACAAGAGTAGTCCAGTTCCCAAGTCCTAATACTCCTGCACTTTCAAGTTTTCTCAAATGGTCCTTAACTCTGTTCCCCCAGCAGTACTGCCCTGGTTTACAGTAGAGCCAAGGCAGCAGTGTTATGGGTAGCCTTTCAAGTATTGATACCCAGGCTTGTAGGCAGAACCTTTAAAGAGCAAGGACAGTTGGGCCAAGTAATCTACCACTGAGATCTCTGGCACTCATCCAGTATTCTTTATATCACACTCATTATAACCAATAGAATTGTGACATGCAAATTTGCTGTAGAAAAAGGGTGGTGATTGGTTGAGTTATCTAGGCTATCGCAACAGCCCCAGTCACCTGAGCTGCTGACCTGACCACATATTTGCCTATACAATCACAACAATACAATAATTAAGCTTAATTATAACAATTTCTTCAAATATAGCCTATGTACAAGATTTCAATTAACTGCAACTATATAGAAAGCTTGAAGAGTCTTATTCTGTTACTAAGATCATTTGGAACAAAAAAGGCTGACTGATGCTAAATTCTTTAAAAGCACACATTTTAAAATTCATTTTAACCCAAACTAACAGATTTACCTATAAATTCTCAGAAAATATATTCTGTACACAGAGTAAGTGCCATGAATTTGGTAAGCATACACTGTTTTTTTCGTAACTGAGGCTGATTCATGCTTTAAGTGTAAAACAGAATTCAGCCTTAACTATGGAGCTGCAACTAATGCCTCCATAATAAAGTTAATTCTAAAGGTTTTACACACAAGATCACTTTTTTAATTTCAGTGCAACCCAGGATCTACCCCGCCCCTTCTCCGATGCCCTGCCCCACTCAGTCCATCCGCCCCACTCCCTCTGTCGCTTGCTGTCCCCCACCCTCACTCACTTTCATCGGGCTGGGGCAGGGGGTGGGGATTTGGGGGAGGGGCTGTGGCAGAGGGGTTTGGAGTGTGCAAGGGGGCTCCGGGCTGAGCCTGGGGCAGGGGTGCAGGAGGGGGAGAGGGGTGCAAACTCTGGGAGGGAGTTTGGGTGCAGGAGGGGGCTCCGGGCTGGGGCAGTGTGTCGGGGTACAGGGCGGAGTATGGGGTGCTTGCTCCAGGAAGGGCCTCAGAGCTGGAGCCCGGGAGAGGGTTCAGAAGGAGGTATGGGGGGCTGGCTCTAGGCAGGGGCTCAAGGCTGGGGCAGGGGCTTGGCGTGTAGGAGGGGATATGGGGTGCTGGCTCCGGAAGGTGGTTCAGGGCTGGAGTGCGGGCTCCCACCGGGTGGCACTTAGCCTCACTGCGCTGCCTGAGGTAAGGCAGGCTCCCTGCCTGCCCCGGCCCCACGCCGCCCCCAGAAGCGGCCAGCACGCCCCTATGGCCCTGGGAAGGGGTGGGGACGCATGCTGCTCCTGCCTGTAAGCACTGCTCCCGCAGCTCCCATTGGCCGCAGTTCCCCATTCATGATGCTGTATTATGATTGTTATAATACATAATGTTCAATACCACAGTGATTGGCACCTTATAAAATACTTAGATTTCAAACCTGATGTACTCTAGAAGTTCATGCCCAAGCTTTAGGAAATTGAAACTAAAATTTGACTAGAGGAAATATCACTCTCTGCCATTACATTGTATATGTCAAAATTCAAGACATATCTGCCTCTCTTTTCTTTAACAATATTTTAAGAATTAATTAAATTGTCCCAGCTAGTAAAGATAAGCAATGTCATTAAATAAACTTTGCACCCACGTTTGCCCAGAAACATCTGAAAGTTCATACTTCAAGAAGCATTTCTTCATTAGGAAAAAATTGTGAAAAACTTTACAATTATTCATTTTATACCGATTAGATACAAAAACAATAAGAACTCTATGCCAGAAGACTAAGCCAATTTCTATCCTGCTTTAATAGTCTAACCATCTGAAGAACATTGCTGGGTGAACAAACTACTGAACATTAATAATCCTTCAGCAATTAACCTCTTTATCTCTGCTGTGAGTTAACTTGGCTCTCAGGGCATCAAAAACAGACCCTTATTAGAAGTTGCATCCCAGTTGAGAAGGGAAGCAACAAGTCATGGGTCATTCACACAGGTATAACAAATATTTGTTCAAGAGGAAGTCAAAATGCATGGACTAGGAGAGCAGAAAGAAGAGCACTAACTGCTTAACCAGTAGAGAAGAAAACAGCAGTACAAAAACTGGGGTGCAGACACTTCATACTGGTGCAAAGACATCCTGAATACACAGACAGGAATAAAATGAGATGAATTAACTTTCAGGGAGTTTAGCAATAGAGGTGCTACAAAACGCAGTAAAAAGGCAATTCCATTATTACAGAACGACAAAAATCTGTTACAATACCTTCTATTTCTTATCAGGCAAAATGCCACTTCGCAGCAAATGATCATTTCTAACAACAGGCTCACCACCAATTGTCAAAAAATAAGTATATTTTATAGTTCATATGATGTGACACTGTCAGTTTCCAAAGTGATGCAATAAGCCGAGCAGACTGTTTTATTCTAAATTAATTGGTTCTTTAAACTGGAATAAAAATCTACTATAACATTTATATTTTTCACAGAGGGCCAACTATTAGTGCAGTAGATTTCACTGCTGCTGAACAAATGAGCAGACAGAGGAAAAAGCATGATGCTTCAGAGCTAGACTCAGGAACAAAAGTCCATACTAACAAGTTATTGCGCAATTTTCCAATAAAAGGTCATGCACCTTTCTCTGAAGCATCTGGTCTTGACCATTGCCAAGGACAAGATATTTTACCAAATGGGCCACTGGTCTGATCTAGTATGTGCATTACTATGTTTCCAATTTCTCAAGTGGTTCCTGGAGCTACTTTTCAAAGTCAGAACCCAAATTAGGGGCCACATTCAAAGTAATCAAATGTAACCTACATATCAACTAGGTTGGGAAAAGAAGATGTTAAACTGGAAAAAAGTTAAACTGCAATACATATTATTGCAAAGTTTGGCCAATAGTTGCATGAATGTACTATCATTAACTAATATATAGCCTATTTTCTCTAGTGCAAGCAATTACAACAAACATATTTAAATGTATACTTATTCTTTTACCTTCCCATCACTAGGTAAAAAACTAAGTAGCAACAACTTTCTGATTCAACAAAGCTTAGCTGAACATTTAAACTTCAGTATTTAAACTAAGGTGTTTTGTTGTTATATGCTCATACTAGGCTCAGTTCTCCTATGTCTGAGTTCCATCTTGGCATTGGGTAGGGACCCATAAGGGAGTCAGTTAAAGCTCTGATTCAGCATCAGTTTTGCCCTAACATTAGTCGGTGCAGTTATGGGGCCACTCTAATTTACACCCACCATAAAATTCCTAGTGGAGAATTGGTGTAGCAAAGCTGTGCTCTGCCATTTCCCTGGCCTTCACCTAGTCTACTCCTGCCACCAAGAGAAGGAAGAGGCTAACTGGCACAGGAACTGCCTAGATCAGTCTTACACCAGAAGGAAGTTCTTCAATAGCCATTTGCAGACATTTAATCCAGTTTGTGCTGCCTGAGTGGTGTAAAGTAAAGAATTGTGCTGCATGATCTGGGTCACTGCATCAACTACTGGCTTTGTGCTGGTGACTCTCAGATCTGCCTTTCCACTTCTGATCTGCTGCCTTTCATCTAGACTTATGTCTCAGCCTCTCTTGATGTCTTTCCATTAACTTAAATTTAACATGGCCAAAACTAAATTTCTGATCTTCCCTCTGCAATACTCATTTCTCCCTCCTTTCTGTCACTCTTAATAACACCATCGTTCTGAGAGTAATTCAGAACCATAACCTCTAGGTCATTTTCAATTCCCTCTCATCAACTGCCCCATACACCCAGGCTGTGTTCAGATCTTACCACTCCTTCCTATCCAATATTTTCAATTCCAACTTTTCTGTCCAGACAGCCAAAACTCTAGTTCAGATTCTAACATCTCTTGTCTTGTTACAGAAACCTAGCCTTCTCTAGTCTCCCTACAGCACAAATGTGATTGTTTCTCTTTTCCTCTCTTCATATATCACTTTGTGTTTAGCATGTAAACTGTTTGGGACAGGGATCATGTCTTACATGTTTGTACAGTAGCTAGCACAATGGGGTCTTGATCCTCACTGGGGCTTTTAGGTATTACCACAATTATTATTAAACGTACATTAATGAAGCTCGCACTATATGACTTAATTCTAGCTGAGGGGATGTTTCATGTTATACATGCAATACTAAGAAGTCATTTTATATCTTGAAATAAATAGATTCAAAATTTCTCTTACCACTTTTATAACATAGGGTGCATCACTGCCAACCGATTTTGAAGAATTAACATCAGCTGTTAAAATATGAAGCGTTTATCAGTAGAATGAGAGGCAACTATCGTAAAACACATACAGTTACTACTTGTTATGTCATTTGGTTAGCTGCTCTATAAAGTAATTAAATATTAACATGAATATAAATTGTTCAGTAGCTTGGTGTCAGAATTATGCAGAAAACCAAGTTAAATTTCCGGTCTTGATTTCTCCCACTGGGGACATTTACTAAATGATAAAGGAGTCCCCCACCCCCTTGCCATTCAATAGTACCTTCTCAAGTGACTTAAAGGTAAGGCCTAATTTACAGTGTGGCTTACGCACAGGAGACCATCATTTACCTTTTTACGAAGATACCATATATATCCAAAAAATATTTTCCTATCTTTCAGCTCTCAGCTTGTCTGAGTGCCATTTTAGAAACTCCACAGGAGATGTGTTAATGGGGTATTCCATGGCAGGCAATTTTAAAATACCAGATACTCAGGGAGCCGGGGCACACATCTATACCAGTGGGAGAAGGGGCTTAAGCACTCTCTGAGTGGGAGCAAGGTTAGTCTTTCCTGAAAAGGCAACTACTAATATGCACAAGTGTATAACATGAGCAGAGTTCTACCTCTGGTAGGGTTACCAGTTGAATGGGCAAAAACATGCAGTAGTGGAGGGCCGCCATGGCAAGGCTAGAAACCCCACTTGGCAGCTACCGCCTTTCAATACAATGCTTAATCCCCTCCTACTGTTGCCAGTTCATTTTAGGAGCACTATGGCTTACCAAATGATTCTGTAATCAATAAGTGACTGCATGCCACATAATTCAATGCAATCATGCCACATAAATTGGGAGGAGAGGGAGGACATCTTGTCACACAGTAAAGGCACCACATAGTCAAAAGGGCCCTTGGTTAGAGTGTTCATCTAAAGTTTCATCCCCTCAACACTGGTGTGTAGAATGATAGCTATGATAGGACCACCTTCACACTGCCCATTTATTGAGAAAACAGATACATTTAAGGATTAGGTGCCAAATTATTTTTCACACATTTTCTCACACTCAACAAACAGAAAGCACTACAAAATTAAATTTAATGATACCCTGACAGTGAAATTCTTGGACTTGATAAGAGAAGAACAGGAGTACTTGTGGCACCTTAGAGACTAACAAATTTATTAAAGCATAAGCTTTCGTGGACTACAGCCCACTGCATCCGAAGAAGTGGGCTGTAGTCCACGAAAGCTTATGCTCTAATAAATTTGTTAGTCTCTAAGGTGCCACAAGTACTCCTGTTCTTTTTGCGGATACAGACTAACACGGCTGCTACTCTGAAACTTGGACTTGATAGATATTGCAGGGAATTGGTTATGTAATATCAAGCACTTGACCATGTCAGTTCAAATGCAACCCAGCAGAGAGGAAATGGAAAGCTGTCATCTGTTGTCTGGTCAGCATCCTATATCAAATGAGTCAATAGTCTCAGTTTAGAATTTAAGTGCCAAGTATCCTCATGACAAATAATACCATCAGAACAGAGACCAAAGACCAAATTAGCATGGAGACTGAGCTATCCTCTCACCTCTACAGGTAGGTCCTCCAAAGTCAGAGCTGAAATACCATGGCAAGGCAGTGTGGGGATGATGCCTGAAGTGCTGGTGGCCACACCAACAATCTGGCTTCTCTCACAAGTACTAAATTTAAATTAAAAGTGCATAAATGACCTTTAAGATGATAAACTAATTAAATATGAGAAAGGGGGGAATTATGAAATCTGTCTACAAACATTTGAGGGATATTATAAAGATGGATGATTTATATGGGAATAAAGAATGTCACTTCAGCTAAGAAAAAAATATGATCTGTCATATGAAGTAGTTGGGGTTAGAGTACGAACCAAGAGGGGATTCCAAATACAGCGTATGGAGGACTATATCTTCAATGCCTTTAATAACTAATTTTCTACCTACATTTCTCAATTCTGCAAGAAAGAAAAACACTAAACAGCAGCTCTAACCAAACGGTTGTTAATTTGAAGACAATAGGGTCCCCAATTTATTGGGGAGGGGGGACCTTAAAGACCCTCATTTTAAGAAGTTGTAGTTTGGGTCACACAAACTTACCAAGATATAGGCATCCAAAGCCACCTTGACCTATAGGCATGCCTAATTTCCACTCTTTTTTTGATGTGTCTGTTAACACTTCTCCAGGAGCAAACTCTTCTGCAAGCTTCCTCTTCACGGGACCTCTTTTTCCAGATGTCTTCTTTATATATGGCATTTTCACTACAAGAAGTAAATGCCAGGGTTATAAACTGAGCACATTTTCTTTTGCATCCTTATTCTACTCCATATGCCAGTTTTTTATGGTCTCTTTTGCTCATGACAGACTTCCACACAGCAACCATAGGTTGTTGAAATTGCCAAATTGTTACTACAAAAATACTTTGTAAGAAATTTGCAAGGTAATCCTGTTGGCATGAATCCTAGGTGAAAAGCAATGCATATTTCTTCAGGGATCAGGAAAAAAACTTCTCAGCTGATTATAAGAAAAATCTGATAAAAAGTAAAAAAAGAAGCTTCAGAACAAAAGATTTTGTATTAGAAGGCTTTGCATAATTTAATACATACTGGAGAATTACAGAATCTATTCCATTTGATAATTAATTATGATCTGACAATATGAAAAATATATTTAGCTGTGATACAATAAGCTTTATCAAGCCTGTTAAATTTACAAATGTTTCATGTAGTCCATGTCTTTAAGAACTGGACTAAAACAGCTAAAAAAGAACTCTCAACTTTCTCTTTAACCATGTCTGCAGTAGTTAAGTTTATGATTGGCATGATGCCACAAAAAGATCAAACACCTATAAGAACCATTCAAGTAGTCATAGAATGTTCTCCCACAAATATATCTGTAACAAAAATGCAACAGTGGATTTACTGTATCCCAGGACAGCATTTAAAATAATCCAGAAACCTCAACAGTGCAATAAATAACCTCCAGTTTCAAGGTTCTGAACATAAATCTTATTTCTGCCTCTTGACCTTCAAATTCCAGCTTGGGAAGAGAACACTTTGAAACTAAATAATTCAATGGCTTCATCACAGTCAAATAAATATGTTACCCTCCAGAATGACTGAGATCTTCACTAGACAATAAGCCCCTTAGGGTTTTCCAACACTGGGACAAGAACCAAAATTTCACTGAGTCAATTCTTTCTATCTAGATTGTTTGGGTATGATATGTCAAGGAATGCATATACATCTTTCATGTGAAAGGCCTTCTTAATTTGTTTTACATAGAACTTGATCTTTTTCTGTTCCCTATGAAAAAGAAAACCATATAACCATACACAGAGCTTACTTTTTTTAAAGTACAGTTAGCCTTGGGTCTTCAAATTCTAACAATGCTCAATTTGTGAGGTTCCTGGACAGCAGAATAATTATTTGTATTTCTTCTATGTAATCACAGTTCCTGACTATTCCCATGATGTAGGAGCCATATACTGTTTGCCACGAAGTGGAAGGTGACAATTTTGAAGATGATCCTACCATAGCTATCATTCAGCAAATGGGGAGAAACTGCCTCCTATTGTCCTTCTCCAGGACTCATCTGGTGGGCCTCTGCAGATGGATACTGATTGCCATTCAAACTAGGTGTCGCTGAATTAAAAGGGAGGAGATGGAGAAAAGGAGTGAAGAGGTTCCTAATATGCACTAAAGCTAGGACAGTATGCCAGTGAGGGGAAAAGCTTGTAAGTGATAACTCAGCAAGACCAGAGAAAGATAAACGCACAGTGGAGATTACAGAGAAGGAGCAATGAGAGGGTGGGGAAAGGCTTGAAACAATTGCTTGAATTGGCCTATTTCTGCTCCCTTCTGCCTCACCCCGCTGCAACTTTCTCTCTGACTCCCCAGTGTCCCCCTTTTCCTTGTATTTTCCTTTCTTGGTCTTGCTGAACTTTTGTTCCCTACTCATCAGCTTCCCCTCTTGGCTGCTATGCACTTTTGGGGCCCTCTCTCCAGCTCCCCCATCTGAGAAATAGAGGGCCTTGCAACTGTAGCAGCAACCCCAAGCACCACACCCTTTCCCTGAAGCTCCCTGGTCTGAATAGCCACTGCCTTTCCCCCAAGCAGCCCCCTGCCATGCCCGAGTCTGCAACACTCTCCTGGAGGACAGGACAACAGGTATCATGTTCCCACCAGCTGCCAGCACCACTTCCTGGCAAATGAGATGTGCCCCCCACCTAATAAGTCTGCAGCCCGGAAATGCGTCACCTGGATGAAAAATAAAATGTTAAAAAAAATAAAATGCTTCCATTCCCCACCCCCAAAGTAAAAGAAATAATATACTGTTCTACTCGTCAGGAGCCTCCTAAATGTGCAAAGTTTCATAAGATAGTAGAACTACACTTGAATACTCATAGCAGATATAGGCACACCAGCGGCAGAACAAATATGAAGTCACCACCTCAAGAGAAGGGTACCTCTAAAATGTATTTCTAAAATACTATTACCCACACCTATCACATCTGAACCTTTTAGTATCCAAAATGCAAAGATTTTTTTTAAACTCTGAATTGCTTTCCAATATTTCTAGCTATTACTGTAAAATAAAACCACCTTTTATATATAATCCAGACACAGCTTTGAGACACTTCATCTAAATTCATAAAACAAAGTTTACCCATAATTTGCACTGGGTCCTCTTGAAATGTTTTACTTGACACTTCAGGGTTTTTTTTAAATGAGATACAGTTTTTCCTCCATTTATAACTGCGGAGAAATCTGACTTGTGTGATTTGTACAAATTCAAATGTTCCTTGAACTAGCCAGAGAGAGTGGTCCATAGACACCAGGAACTACTGCTTCTTCTCCACCACCACATACCTGGCTTCAGAAAATACTATATTGACCTGTGCTGCCACATCTTCTCCTGGGATTTATTCTTTGTAAAATGCTATCAACCAGAGACAAAACTTGAACTATTTATATTCAACATAAATATTAGCTTTATTAATGAAGAGTTATGGATATATTTCACCCTAGTAACCTCACCATTAGATCTGCTGCTGACAAACCTGCTTATAGGGAACAAAACAGCTTATTTCAATTAACTCCACAAAAGGAGTTAGTGAAAAGTGCTCCCCTCTCCCCCATTTTCTTTATCCAACGTGGTCAAAAGTTACACACCTGCAGACACTCAGTCAATAAATGAATTAATTATGACATCCCCCTTAACCATAAAGTGAAAGCTCAGAATGAACAGAGGTTTGACTGTTCCCAGCTGAGAATCCTGCCCTTAACAATTATACTAGATACTCATACATGGTTTCTTGACTGTCTACACATTCATATCCATCTGTTAGGATGGCACTGTGCCTACTCACAAGTTGGTCAAGCTATCACTAGGCCATAGGTGCCAAGCAATTATAGTTTTAAAAAGGCAGCATGCTCAAGGTTAAGCATTCTTTTTGCAGAAAACTTGTCCTCTGGAAGTACTGAAGCTCTGGCTCCCCATGCTTCCACACTTGAGATCATATGTTCAGATATGTACCTTCTCAGAAGCTACACAGTATAAAAACAGGAAGATTTTGGGATTGGAAGCAGTTGTAGCTGCCTACAAAAAAACCCCACATTTTTAAGACAATGAAATTTGAAGAGACAAGGTAAACAGCAACAAAGAAGGAAAAGACAACCCTTTATTGCTACTTTTGTTATTGCACATAATTTGCCACCGAAAGATTAAATGGTCTGTTAAATGTTGTAGACCACTACACTTTTAATTTAGATATATGACTGGAATATTACCCTCTCCATATTTGGAGGAACAACAAAGAGTCTGGTGGCACCTAAAAGACTAACAGATTTATTTGGGCATAAGCTTTCGTGAGTAAAAACCTCACTTCTTCGGATCCGAAGAAGTGAGGTTTTTACTCACGAAAGCTTATGCCCAAATAAATCTGTTAGTCTTTTAGGTGCCACCAGACTCTTTGTTGTTCCTCCAAATATGGAGAGGGTAATATTCCAGTCATATATCTAAATTAAAAGTGTAGTGGTCTACAACATTTAACAGACCATTTAATCTTTCGGTGGCAAATTATGTGCAATAACAAAAGTAGCAATAAAGGGTTGTCTTTTCCTTCTTTGTTGCTGTTTACCTTGTCTCTTCAAATTTCATTGTCTTAAAAATGTGGGGTTTTTTT
>NC_048301.1:26751470-26773970 GCF_013100865.1 Trachemys scripta elegans
TCCCCATTAACCAGTTCCTTATCCACCTCTGGATTTTCATATCGATCCCCATCTTTTCCAATTTAACCAATAATTGCTCATGCGGTACAGTATCAAACGCTTTACTGAAATCGAGGTATATTAGGTCCACCGCATTTCCCTTATCTAATAAGTCCGTTACTTTCTCAAAGAAGGAGATCAGATTGGTTTGGCATGATCTGCCCTTGGTAAAACCATGTTGTGATTTGTCGCAATTGCCATTGACCTCCAGGTCCTTAGCTACTTTCTCCTTCAGAATTTTCTCCAGGACCTTGCACACTACAGATGTTAAACTGACAGGCCTGTAGTTACCCGGGTCACTTTTTTTCCCTTTCTTGAAAATAGGAACCACATTAGCTATTCTCCAGTCCAACGGTACCACCCCCGAGTCACTTTGCTGGAAGGGATTCGTTACTGGTTCTACCAGCCTTCATTTTTGCATGGATTTCTGGTAGGAAGCCAGGTTCTGTGGAGGAGAGTATGACTGGTGTTCTTTCATTGCCTGACCCCCAGAACACTTTTCTTGACCTGTGGAGTCACAAGCTTGTAAATTTCACATAGAGAGTTTTCAGTGTTTGAAGGAGACAAAAAGTATGCTGCAGAGGTACAGCTCCCCGTCTGCAGATTTAGGGGCTTCTTCCCCACCCCCCGCCATTTTGCTTCCCTGCCCCCAGTCCACCTAGCAGAGCAGAATATGGGACTCATAGGAAGGCCTTTGAAAAACTCATTTATTTGTAGTGGGATGAAGTCCTGCCGAACATTTTCAAACAGTTATAAGAGCTGTGTCTCCCTCCCTCCCTTAGCATTTGAATTGTAAACTTAATACACTTAGATTTGAGCCATTCGAATGGTCTTGTGATTAGGATATAGAATTGGGAGTCAGGAAATTAGTCCTTTTCCCTGTTCTGTTGCAGATTTCCTCTGTGAACTTTGGCAAATGTCTTAACTGTTCTGTGCCTCAGTTTCATCTGTAAAATGGGGATAAGTGACTTACTCTTCAGCAGGACATTGAAGCTTAAAAAGCAACAGAGGGTCCTGTGGCACCTTTGAGACTAACAGAAGTATTGGGAGCATAAGCTTTTGTGGGTAAGAACCTCACTTCTTGCATCTGAAGAAGTGAGGTTCTTACCCACGAAAGCTTATGCTCCCAATACTTCTGTTAGTCTCAAAGGTGCCACAGGACCCTCTGTTGCTTTTTAAGCTTCAATGTCCTGCTGAAGAGTAAGTCACTTATCCCCATTTTACAGATGAAACTGAGGCACAGAACAGTTAAGACATTTGCCAAAGTTCACAGAGGAAATCTGCAACAGAACAGGGAAAAGGACTAATTTCCTGACTCCCAATTCTATATCCTAATCACAAGACCATTCGAATGGCTCAAATCTAAGTGTATTAAGTTTACAATTCAAATGCTAAGGGAGGGAGGGAGACACAGCTCTTATAACTGTTTGAAAATGTTCGGCAGGACTTCATCCCACTACAAATAAATGAGTTTTTCAAAGGCCTTCCTATGAGTCCCATATTCTGCTCTGCTAGGTGGACTGGGGGCAGGGAAGCAAAATGGCGGGGGGTGGGGAAGAAGCCCCTAAATCTGCAGACGGGGAGCTGTACCTCTGCAGCATACTTTTTGTCTCCTTCAAACACTGAAAACTCTCTATGTGAAATTTACAAGCTTGTGACTCCACAGGTCAAGAAAAGTGTTCTGGGGGTCAGGCAATGAAAGAACACCAGTCATACTCTCCTCCACAGAACCTGGCTTCCTACCAGAAATCCATGCAAAAATGAAGGCTGGTAGAACCAGTAACGAATCCCTTCCAGCAAAGTGACTCGGGGGTGGTACCGTTGGACTGGAGAATAGCTAATGTGGTTCCTATTTTCAAGAAAGGGAAAAAAAGTGACCCGGGTAACTACAGGCCTGTCAGTTTAACATCTGTAGTGTGCAAGGTCCTGGAGAAAATTCTGAAGGAGAAAGTAGCTAAGGACCTGGAGGTCAATGGCAATTGCGACAAATCACAACATGGTTTTACCAAGGGCAGATCATGCCAAACCAATCTGATCTCCTTCTTTGAGAAAGTAACGGACTTATTAGATAAGGGAAATGCGGTGGACCTAATATACCTCGATTTCAGTAAAGCGTTTGATACTGTACCGCATGAGCAATTATTGGTTAAATTGGAAAAGATGGGGATCGATATGAAAATCCAGAGGTGGATAAGGAACTGGTTAATGGGGAAACTGCAGCGGGTCGTATTGAAGGGTGAACTGTCAGGTTGGAGGGAGGTCACCAGTGGAGTTCCTCAAGGTTCGGTTTTGGGACCCATTTTATTTAATCTATTTATTACTGACTTCGGAACCAATTGTAGAAGTGGGCTGATAAAGTTTGCGGATGACACAAAGCTGGGAGGTATTGCCAATTCGGAGGAGGATCAGGATATTCTGCAGGGAGACTTGGATGACCTTGTAAATTGGAGTAATAGTAATAGGATGAAATTTAATAGTGAAAAGTGTAAGGTGATGCATTTAGGGATGACTAACAACAATTTTAGTTACAAGCTGGGGACGCATCGGTTAGAAGTAATGGAGGAGGAGAAAGACCTCGGGGTCTTGGTAGACCGCAGGATGACTATGAGTCGACAATGTGACGTGGCGGTGAAAAAAGCCAATGCGGTCTTGGGATGCATTAGGCGAGGTATATCTAGTAGGGATAAGGAGGTGCTGCTTCCGTTGTACAAGGCGCTGGTGAGACCACATTTGGAGTATTGTGTGCAGTTCTGGTCTCCCATGTTTAAAAAAGATGAACTCAAACTGGAACGGGTACAGAGAAGGGCCACTAGGATGATCAGAGGAATGGAAAACCTGTCGTATGAAAGGAGACTCGAGGAGCTCGGGTTGTTTAGCCTGACCAAACGAAGGCTGAGGGGGGATATGATTGCTCTCTTTAAATATATCAGAGGAATAAATACTAGGGAGGGAGAGGAATTATTCCAGCTCAGTACTAATGTGGACACGAGAACGAATGGATATAAACTGGCCGTGGGGAAGTTTAGGCTTGAAATTAGACGAAGGTTTCTGACCGTCAGAGGGGTGAAATATTGGAACAGCCTTCCGAGGGAAACGGTGGGGGCGACGGACCTGTCTGGTTTTAAGATTAAGCTAGATAAATTTATGGAGGGAATAGTTTAATGGGATAACGTGAGTTTCGTCAAAGGAACAGCGTGCCATCGCTGGTAAATAGTATAATGGCCAATGAGAGTCTGGCTGGAGAATCTTGCCTACATGCTCGGGGTTCTACTGATCGCCATATTTGGGGTCGGGAAGGAATTTTCCTCCAGGGTAGATTGGCAAAGGCCCTGGAGGTTTTTCGCCTTCCTCCGCAGCATGGGACAGGGATCGCTAGCTGGAGGATTCTCTGCTAATTGAAATCTCTAAACCACAGGATTTGGGGACTTCAACAGCAGAGTCAAGGGTAAGGGTTGGGACGGCTTTGTGGCCTGCATCATGCGGGAGGTCAGACTAGATGATCATAATGGTCCCTTCTGACCTTAAAGTCTATGAGTCTATGAGACTCCTCTCAAAAAGGAGGGCAGACTACAAGGGCCATAGCAAGCAGCAGGTTGGCTCCGGCAGTAGCACTGCTGTTGGATAGGGGGCAGAATTAAAAGGAGCCATATTCCTTTTCTGAAGAGGACAGAGCCCTTCATGGGGACAGGTTAGTGTTTCCATATCTCTCCCTCTATCCATACCTCCATCTAGGTTTTTATATCACACCCATCGTATCTCATTGCTGTTCTCCATGGATTTTCAAAAGACTACATGTATTCCCTTTCCACACAGGACTAAACACCTTGCCCAAGGAGATGCTGCAATTTACATCCACAAGTATCAAACTGGGGAGCATGTTTCTTCCTTTTGTGGGTTTACCGGCAGGTAGTAGCATGAGGCTCCAATATTAGTACTAATGCTAGTTTTGCCTTGATGTTGACTTCAGCTATTCTTAATTGGCTTCTCTGCTTAAAAGAGAGATTATATAGCAAAACAATGTATCCAAAAAAAGTATCATATTCTGATGAGAAGGAATGTCTCTCCAAATCTAGCCAGTCATCCAGGCTCAATTTACATAAAAAAATTAATATCCAAATTCCTTTTTGTTACTTGGCCCACAGCCTATTATTCCTGGCAAAGCTGCAAATGAATGCTAAAAACAGAATGTTTATTTTATTATGATCAAGTAAAATCTCCTGAAAATGAAAGGTAAAAAATGGAGTAAAGATATGGATAAATCAGTTGGATAAATCAAGAATAATCTGAAAAATTCTATAAATCTTCAATTTTAGACTAAAGTCATACCAAAATCATAGTCCTTAGTGACCTGTTAAGTTTTTCATTCTGCTGTCTGAATAAAATACACACAGTTTGGAATGGTCAGCAATCTCCAAAAATATTGAGCAAAAAATTGAATCATTTTTGTGCACATAAATTTTTAATTGCTCACTTTTTTTGGGGGGGGGGGCAAGGGGAAGTGCCCTTTTTTCTGTGATTTGGTTCTTCTGCAGCATTGTTGGTACACTACTTCAAAAATACATTTTATTTCTTACAGAAACCTTACAAAACAATAAAATGATTAATTGTAATGATTATAACATCAAATTATTTTAAAAGGGTTGGGGAAATAGAAATATATATCACTTCAATTGATATAAATAAAATACTAACCGGGTCATTAAAATATTCTGAGTCAGTATTTAAACAGTGAGTGAAATTCACCCTACACCTTCCGGGGCTGAAGTGCTATGCAGGGCTTGTGTAGCATGCACTGAGGTAAATCTCTTCCAGGGGAGAAATTAAATGGGAAGAGTATATGTAAAGATGGGGACTAACTTCACTGACTTGAGTGGAATTACACTAGGGTGACTGAAGTCAGTATGGCCCAGGATACATACAGCAAGTGAATAAAGAAGGGGGAAGAGGGGTTGGGGTGCTGGAGGGAGAACATTACTGCATTACCACAATGCTGGTGTAGAAAAGCTCCTAAAGAAAGACCATTTGGAAAGTTTCTCTTTTCCTGTTTGTGATGCTAACAAGCAGATGATTTGAAGTTGTTAGTGACTCATTTTAACTAACATGCGGCTTCTAAGACTGGTCTGTTTGAAGTGCACTAAATTAATCCAAATTAAAGGGCTTTCGTGATTTTTTATTTTTAAAGAGCTTGTATGTTTACTTTGGTTGCAGTCCAAAGTTTATATGGGTGGCAACACTTTCTACTTTCATTTAACTACCTTAAAGTGAAGTGTTTCACTCACCTTAGTTTGGACATGTTTTTATAGGGTGCATGTGTGTGTGTACATTATATATATATATAATACCATATGCAATAGATGTGTTATAGTACAGACACAAACAATACATGAGGTCTTACTATAATGGTACAAAGAACTTCTGTTTATCATCAAACATTTCATATATCCCATTACATGTGAAAGAATTATTATCTATCCTGTTGCAGTGAAACACTTTTTCCTATAATGGAATTTTACTCTGGAAATTTATTTTGGTATTAAAAGGTTCCACTTTATAATGTCTATGGTTCAATCAGTGATCTAAAAGGTACTTAAATGCTTTGAACAAGATACATAAAACGCTTTTATTGCAAAAGCTTTGCTGTATCTACCAATTTTACTATTGATCTCTTTCCATGTAAGGCAGTTCTGGAAGCTGCCCATGATGTATAAAATCACATGGTGGCTTTTGATCTCCAGCTGGTGATTAAAGCACATTATGGAGGTTTGAAATTTTCTTGTGGCCATTAGCATACCTCTAAACAGTTCTCTATTAAATGGTAGCAGTATTTTTAATACATGTTATTTAAACAAGAAACCAGGAATCTATAAACTTCGTGTTTACCGTACTCTGTAGCTTAGAGGACACAGATCTCTTGAATGAAGTGAGTTTGGTTTTAGTGGTACACTGACTGATCTAATAGTGACTTCTTGAGGTAACGAGGCTCAATCAAAATGCAGTGAAGAATAAAGATGTATATTTATTTTTAAACCCTCATTTAGTACAAACAAGCAGAGCCCCAGGCTTTGTAGGAGCTTATGTAAATAGACTGGTATCCTCACTCCCACACCGCCTGCTGTTTAAGGATCTCACCATCATATCTGAGGTCAGCAGGCGATCATGGTTTTGCCATGGTGAGTTTTACAGTACAGACCTTATTTCTCAGCCTGAAATCAGAATCTTATCCTTTCCGAGTTTTTAAAAGTGTCTTTAAGAACAGTTACCTTCCCTTCCAATCCCTTTGAGGTTCCCTTTAGTAAAATCAGACCTCTCCCCCTTCATTTTTAATATATATCCACTTCATTATGTTTATTATATTGTGCTTATTAATTGTTTACTATTTATATTATAGTACCAGTGTAAGTGTGGTAGGTGCACCATAGATACATAGGAAGACATAGTCCCTGAGAAATCAGATGAAGAGCTCCAAGGGGAGGGATAGCTCAGTGGTTTGAGCATTAGCCTGCTAAACCCAGGGTTGTGAGCTCAAGTCTTGAGGGGGCCATTTAGAGATCTAGGGCAAGAAAAAAGTTGGGGATTGGCCCTGCTTTGAGCAGGGGGTTGGACTAGATGACCTCCAGTCCCTTCCAACTCTAATATTCTAAGACCTTCTGTGATTCCTCCTCCACCCCCATGTAAATGAATATTTCTACTTACTCATTTTTTTATAGGCATGACAACAGAAGTAAGGTCTGAAAGAGGGGAGAGTATTGGCCTGGAAAGGATGTTCCAGTTGTCGGGAGCACATATGGAAAAGCACAGCAACCACGGTGAGAGAAGTAAACAAGAAAGCAAGGCGATTAATCATTGGCAGATAGAGGAGGGCACACAAGACACATCTTTATTTTGAATCTGTATTATATAATACCCCTAGCACTGTGGCAGGACACATTATAGTTGTGTTCAAAAATCTCATCACAGTATTATCAGACTGCTTGATAAAAGCTAGGATAGTCCTTGTCCCAAAGAGCTTACTATCCAAGAAGAAAAACAGATGAAGGGTAGATGGATGCAGCATAGATGCACAATACAATATACAACCAAATAGCATGTTTGGCAGACTTGCTGACCATGCAAACTTTCCATTTAGTGAAAAAGTCATCTTCCATTTAAGAATTTCCTGATATTACCCATAGGATGGCAAAAACATTCACCTTGATGGTAATATTATACCCTGTTGCTATTGGAATCCCAACTTTACTGGCCCCTGGCAGACCTTAAGCAGAACTGCCAGGAGAACAGCAACACTTCTTGCTGCTCTCCTGTACTCAAACCTAACAATCAGTCCTTCCTGTTACACTGCTCTACAGCATACTTCTGGCTAATTTACATAAAATTTACATAATATGTCAATAAAAATCTACAATTTACATAAAAACTGTTTCCCTCAGTCTTAAATGGCACCGCTTTTTTCTAAGAAACTGTACCTAGCCCCACCACTAGGTGGGCCCATTGGTTACAATATACTTCAACCTAAGAGTAAGAAATGCTCAACAAAATTTAACAAAAATGCAGTTAATTACCACTGACATTCTCTCCTTCATTACACAAGCACACCCTGAGTTTAATCACATGCATTATTGTAATCAACCTGTCAATCACATTTTGAAATATTTCATTTTTTTGACATAATTACTGTAGAATCACTGCAGCCCGTCTAAATCATGGATATGGCAAGACTGATATTGTGTTGCAAAATGCGATCTGACAAAAAAAATTGAGGCTTCTGCACAGAAATTAAAGAAACATTGAACTGCTAATGGCTTTGCCCTGCAAATATGTTACATTAGGTAGACTGTCAAGAGTTAATATAACTGCCTGCCCACTCACTGAAGAACATACTTATTCCTGTCATTCTTTAAATGCCTAAACATTGTCCATGTCAATTTTTTAAAAGGGTTCTGTGGCTATATTTTGTTTAATTGGCATAATTTGTGTGGGGATCTGCTGCTTTAGATGGACTGGGTTTATAGCCTAGCAGATGAAGGAAAAATTTAAAGAACCAAGCAGCAAGGAAATAGGATGCTGGGAAAGGAGTTGGCTGAGGAAGGGAACTCGGTTCAGGTGGTCCTTACATTGAAAAATTGGACATCTATACTGGAACAGACAGATGAGAGGTTTGCAAATGTCTTGTGCTCAATATGAAACTCACATAACATGCTGATCGTTCTTTTCAGGAATACTAGTTTGTTTTGGGGTCCAGCAGGGAGCACTTTTTATGTTTAAAATTACACTTCAAAACACATGAACTATATATAGAGGTAGGAGGCGCTTGATGAAGGATACCCATCTGTTAGGGATTGGAAACTTTTTCATTTAATACAGAATGACATGTCTCTGGCTCAGGTGATTGGTAACGCGATATGGAGTCTTAATTGCTGGACATTAATTCATACCTGAACTAAGCCAGTAATGACCAGAAATTGTTACAATCTGATGATTCTTTGGTGGGCTCTGTGAAATGAGTTAGTGATCCCAGTCCACTTTCTATGCAGACAGATGTCTCCCTTCCCAAAAACAACTGTCACAATGGGCATTGGTCATCACACTTGTTGGCAGATTCAGCAATGAAGCCAGGGACCGATCAGATTGGAGAGTGAAGTACTCTCATATTCCTAAAATCAGGGTTCAGGTCCATTGTTGAGGCATTGGGGGTTGCTTGCAAAGGTTTTCTACAAGAACAGAAGATTTCAGTTTGCAACACTGTCAGGCATAGCACCTTTCACATGAGCAATGTAATTCACTTTAATAAACCAATTTATCCAGGTAGTTCCAGAAAAGTATTTCAATAAAATCATTTAATCTAATTGTATATGAATAATTTAATCTCTTATATAAAGCCAAATTATCTTTTCTCTTTAAAAAAAAATTTCTTTTAAACTCTAAGTGACTTTAGTGCTAGAAAGGTGCTGGATTGACAGTCCTCTATCAAGCAATAGAATAGGCATAAAAATTTGAAGACCTTCCCCATACTGTACCATCCCTTACCTGGAGAGACCTATTGTAGTTGTGATCAGTCTCCTCTCAACATCCATTACGTCCTTAGCCTCTCAGATGAGACTGCCAACACATGGAAGCCTCTTGTTGCCAACTATAGTGGTAGCTTTTATGTTGTGGACATTTAGTTTTAACTACGACTGATGTTGGCACAATTCAGAAAATTAACGTTTTCATAGAATCATAGAAGATTAGGGTTGGAAGAGACCTCAGGAGGTCATCTACTCTAACCCCCTGCTCAAAGCAGGACCAACCCCAACTAAATCATCCCATCCACGGCTTTGTAAGCTGGGCCTTAAAAACCTCTAAGAATGGAGATTCCACCACCTCCCTAGGTAACCCATTCCAGTGCTTCACCACCCTCCTAATGAAATAGTTTTTCCTAATATCCAACCTAGACCTCCCTCACTGAAACTTGAGACCATTGCTCCTTGTTCTGTCATCTGCCGCCACTGGGAACTGCCTAGCTCCATCCTGTTTGGAACCCCCCTTCAGGTAGTTGAAGGTTGCTAACAAATCCCCCCTCAGTCTTCTCTTCTACAGACTAAATAAGCCCAGTTCCCTCAGCCTCTCCTCGTAAGTCATGTGCCCCAGCCCCCTAATCATTTTCATTGCCCTCCACTGGACTCTCTCCAATTTGTCCATATCCTTTCTGTAGTGGGGGTCCCAAAACTGGATGCAATACTCCAGATGTGGCCTCACCAGAGCCAAATAGAGGGGAATAATCCCTTCCCTCAATCTGCTGGCAATGCCATTTGGCAATTATCTCACCTCCTAAGAGCCCTATTTGTAAGATCTGTTGTTGCTAGTTGAGTTTCCATACCATGTGTACAGACATCTACTTGAGGCATTTAATGAATTAATACATGAATAGCAAATGAGGAAGCAAGGATCAATCAACTTTGCTCTTTGCCATAGTGTGACTGCTACTCACTGAAAGTGCATGTAGAGATTCTGATGGTGTCTACACTAGGAAATGAGTAGCTAGTGAGAATAGGTATACAGAACTGCTCCAATCTCCCTCCCTTCCATGTTTATTGAAAACAATTGCCCTTCTGTGGTATACAAGGTCAAGAGTTCTACATGCATTATAGCAAAGCACGCTACACACCTGGTGGAATGGGTATCTGGCACATTTTGTTACAGAAGGTGTCAAACTCTGTTGACCTTGTCTACATCCACTTGAGAGGGACAAGGAGGAAGCAGTTTGACACCCACTATTTAAATGGTTAATTTTCTTGGTAAGGACAGGGTCCTAGAGAGCATTAAAATAACTACGCCCACGATAATGAAATAAATAAAAAAGTGAGTTCTGCAGTTTTTATGACACAGTACTCACTGGCAATACACTAAAATTGTCCACTAACCATTTTTCATTCTCCATGGAATATCAACATGCTGAATTTAATATCCATTCCTATCTGTGTTCTTTCACTTGTTAATAATCAAATTGCAGCCATCAACCTTTTCATTTAAAAATACTTGCTCTAAAAAGTAAGCACAGCCATTTGAAACAATTTTGTAGTGATCTTGGAATGGAATGTAAGCTTTAAAATGTTGAATTTGTAAGACTGCCGCTTTGTAAACATATTATAATGTATATTGGTCTATTTTGGTGAACAGCAGAATAATAATGTACTTTAAAAACAGTTTGAAATGCATCTCCTAACATATAAAGCAGTGAAGATGACTAATATGAGAATATGGCATTTCACTGCAAACCTAATGAAGGCTTCTGAAAATCACAGTATCTCATCACCACACTGACTACATTGACTGCAATATAGTCAATAGTATATTCACCGCTAGAGAGGATATGAGTATAAAGTATTCCCTCTCTTCTGATAAAAGTAACTTAACCAGGCTTTTCAGCCTGAAGTTGATGTGTAAAAGTAAATTTTTCCTGTTTCATGACTTTTATATAACTTATTCTTGAAGATTTCTGTAGTAATTATATCCTTTACTCTTGACCAATGTAAATTCTGCTTTTGCTTCCGATTTTTTTGGACCTTTTGAGAATGACCATTAAAGTAATAGCAATATTTTAATGGGTATTTTATCAGCAAAGCCCTCAAATTAGTGCCTGCAGTGCACAGATTTTGATAGCTTCAGAAGGCTCTAGAGGAAACAATTACTTTAAAAAGATTAGGTTACCTCACCTATCCTGGGTATTTTAAATAAAACATTTTATTCACTTAAAGCTGACAACTCTTTCTAAATGTTTGGTGTTTACTTGTTTTATCCATTTATGTTACACAGGCAGTATTTTAAGCCCAGTTCTGCAGCTGCCCAGAGCAGAATGCTGAGTATTGTCCCTTAAAAAGGCTGTGATACTCAGCTCATATTTTCCAGGAGTGAAAGAAAAGGAGCTGCCTATCTTAGGTGCAGAGCAAAGGAGGCAGCAGTGTGTCAGTGTGGGTAGCTCTGGCAGTGCCTGTTTGGCTGGGCATAGTTGACAACAATTCAAAGCGTTTCCAGGGCCAATCTTTCAAACAAGCCTGGGGTCTGAGGGCCACTAAACCTCCCAGTAATTGGACTGTGCTGTGGATTTGGAAACATTTTATATTTGATATAGTATCTTAGTTACCAAAACCTCAAAATGAAGACTTTTCAGGAAATACTTGCAAGTCTTTTCTGTTTGCCCAGTAGAGCAGAATGTGCAACTTTCAGCTCTGTTTACCCCAAAAAAGTTCTGATCCCTCCATTGAGACATTTCTCACTGTTTGTATTACATGGCATTTAGCAAATTACTTCCTATGCACCATGTTGGATTCAGTGAATCTTTTTCAAATTAACAACATGGCTTAAAGATACAAGGCCTAATTCTCTATTAAACTGTACTTTGTGTGGTCATTTATACCAAGACAAAGAGATTACAACAGGAGTATAAATTGTTACCATTGATTTAGTAACATTTTATTTCCACTTTGACCTATTGTAAATTTCTACTCAAGATACAGGGTATCTTTTGTAAAAAATGCAAAAAATAGGATAAAAGCAAGCACATAACCAGAATCAGCCCTGTAAAATACATTCCAGAACATGCATAAATTCCAACCCTCAGAAGTATAAAAACACAGAAGAACACACAAAAGTCCAAAACCAACATTGTAAATACATATGAAAAGCTCATACACTCTCAAAACTCATGGGAGAGGCTCCACAAGAAAACCAAAAGAGATCTGCCTATTATTATTTCATATTTGTACTACCGTAGTGCTGAGGGTCCCTAGTCAGAGACCAGGACCCCACTGTTCTAGGCACTGTACAAAAACAGAACACCAAAGGCAGGTCTGGAGTGGGTCTCTTTAGCAGCTGAGTGAAAGAAAAGACAGGTGGTAGGAGTGGACAGCTCAGGGAATCAGTCTAGTGGCAGAGAGAGAGAAGAGTTGCACATAGTCTCCCTGGGCATGAGAGACCCAATGGGAAGCTGTAAAGCAGAAAGATGGCACAGGATCCAGAGAGGACAAGGAGAGGAGATCCACATTTACTGGAGACAAGAACTGATCAACAGGGGGGAGGCTCTTTCAATCATCACTAGAGGGGAAGAGATTGGTGCCACCAGGAAGAGGCGGCAATATCTATTCCAAGGACTTTCTACTACTACCACTGTCGTATCTAAGCACTTACCAGCTGAGGAAGAAGAGTAGGAGACTTAGGTAGCCAAGGAGGGTAGGAGACGTTCACCAGCTCCAGAGTCAGGGGTGTTTCTCAGCCAAATTTGTTTAGCATAAGTGGGGACCAGGCGGTATGTGCCAAACTTGGCACCAGCTAAATCTACCTCTTGCTATTGTGATGTTTTAGTTCTTTATGCATTAAATGATAAACAATGGCTAATATATATTTTAGAAAGTTAAGGTATGAATTTGTAGTCTATGAAAATAAACTAATGGCCAGGTATATTGTAGGTGGGGATTGCGCTGGCTGCCACACCACTCTGCCAGTGTACTTCAAGCTTAACTTACAATTCCCTGTTACAACATTTCAGTGTCATCTCTCTCTGCAGGGGGAGCAAAAAGATGATGCTGAACTTGTGTAGTGGAATGAAATCTATTCTATAAATGCTTCATATTGTTATTATTCAGATCCAAAGTGATATTAACAGAATGCACTACAAAAGCTCCAAAAGTGTCTTTATGATGCAGGGCACTAATGCTTATTATTTTCATTATGCATTCAACAGGAGACTCCCTGCAAATGGAATCTCATGTCATTACACAGTATGGATACTGCATCCTGACTAGAGGATGACACCAGAACGAACCAGCTCACATTGTTCTAGGTCTGTGGACCAGAAGGGCCTGTTAATGGAAAGAAAGGGGAGGGTGGTGGGTTTTTTTATACTACTGTCCAAAAACCAAAGGGACTGGATGGCTCAAGGAGATAGAAACTCTCCTTCCTATCGTAGGTCACTGGGTTAAACTAAACAGGAACAAGGCGCTCTTATTCCGGAATATCATCTACACATGGAGCTGTTCCTGAATAACTCTGTGGAGACAAACCCTTAGCTGGCAATGAGTGAATTACCCTCTCATCTCTAAAGGCTGTTCCCCATGTCAAGAGGCAAGGCACACTGCAGAGTAGCACTGCTGCTGCCTAACGCTGTACCTACTTTCTGGAGAGAGGACTTCATTATGCAGGGTTGTCAGTAAGATCGTTCATAAAGAGTAAATTCACATGATTTCTTTTTTTTTTTTCTGAACTTCGTAACAAACCTATGGCCAGCTAGGACTTCCCTGAGCAACTTGGAACTTCATATAAACACCAGGAGAGAATGCAGATCTCTGCCTGAAGCACAATCTCCTAATGGCCTGGGGTACGAGAGACTCTCCATTAGCAGGATAGCTAGTGGTATACGCTGTAATTAACAGGCCTTTGTGTGTATATGTTAAAACAGAATTATCCAGTCCTGTCCCTTATATAAAAGATTCACATCAGTGTCTGTTTTGCATCATAAAACACTTAGTGGTTAGCTGAACAGAGCACTAGTACTGGGTGAACTTTCCTAATCCTAAAGGCTGTCTCATGACACTGTTTTAATAGAAAAGAACACACTTTTAACTCATAGTGATGATTGCAAGCAGCATCCTGGTCCATTCCGTTAACTGAAATGAATTCCCCTCTCTTCAAAAGGTAAAAAAATTCATATTCTGAGCTTCTCATTGCCTTATTCTGTCATGCTTCCTAATGCCTCTGAGGTTCATTTCTGCCAGAATCAAAAGCGCTTTATTTGCCGCTCTAACATTAGGATATCATTTCTCAGCTTCACTTTGGAATCCTCTGGCCTGATGTCAAAGCAGCTCTTGTGGCCACCCCTTCATTGTTATCCCTACAGTATTCTTTATGTGCCTGTGATTTTCCTCATGATATCATATAGAGCACAGTTTAAAACAAAACACAAGCAAATGGAAACAATACTGATGCAATTATCAAGTGCCAAAGAAAAATTAAGGAACTCACCACTGGTGACGGAACATGTACGATCAAATTGCAATAAGGGAAATGTCAGAGGCACTTGTGATTAACATGAGCTCACTAAGGCCACAGTCCTGCAAGTGACTCCAGGCTGGCAGACTCATATATGCAGATCCCCATTAGCTTTAACAGGAGCCAGCCCACATTGAGTCCCTCGCAGGATTGAGACCCAAATGATTTTACAAGATACAGCTCTGCATAGCCGTTTATTCACCCATAGGCATTTTGAAAGTGCCTATCACAGAGGTAGATAGGATCTGTATCAAAAAGTAGTATTAAGCACTGGGTTTCAACATAAGATACCAAAAGGAAATCAGAGTTTAGGCTGTCACTCTGTCTTTAACTCACTCCATTAGGTCTAGGTATTTCTAGATATATGATAGGTGGCATCGTATAGTATTCTGTGACTCCTAGAAGTCCATCTCATGACAGCTTAAGTTAATTCTGGAGTGGCTGCTTTACCTCTGAATCACCTTGCTTTTGTCCAAGTTCCTATCTTGCTACTTTAAAGCATCTGCTCAGATGGAATAGCAAGAGATACATCTCCCTAGTCTCACACACCACAAGCAGAGATGCAACAATTGAGAGTTTGAACAGGGTAAGAACTGAGCAGAGATTTAAAAAAAAATTATTGTGAGTGAATTAAGTGTTGTGATAGTGAGGGTATTGGCTAGAGCCAGGCAGTGTACAGGCAAAGAAGAGACTGTTAGCACGAAATAGGGAGCACCTCAGGGGACACGCCTACAGACAGTCTGTCACCCACTGCTTTTAACATTCCATTTCAAAGTTTAATTAGATATTAATTTCTGAATGCTTAAATAAAATTAACCCCTTTGAGTGGCCTCAGTGTGCATCAGCTTCCACAGACAAATCTATAACAGAACCCCTAACCCCTTACCCATTACCCTGAGAAAGAAAATTTAAACACTGACCAGAAAGGAAATATTTTCTAGTTACAAACAACAAGTCTATCATCTATCAAAAGAAAACACTTCTGGTGCCAAGAATTACTTCATCACTGCTACTCCGGAAGAAATATTAAATCCTTCACTTAAACACATAAGCAAATACTGTAACAATAACACTTTATACTTGAATAAGTTACAGCACTTAATATCTTACCTCAGACAAAGAAAAAGTTCAGATGCTCTAGTAGAACTTCCCTAGAGAGGGAAGCTAAGAGTGTGTTTGGGGAATGGTATACCTAAAAAAACTACATAAAGCTCCCTTTAGGGGCAGGTGTTGCTTGACTTTCCATTTATATAAGGGAGTGTCTAGGGAGGACTAGAGTTATTGCTCCACCCAGACCACAACTGGGCCCATCTTTTCCTGGAGAGGTGATATAAAAAGCAAGTGGCTAAGAGAAATCTTGTTTCTTGGGATATGAGATAATAAAATAATAAAAAGAGCTAGTGTAGGGTAAAGGGTTAGTTATTGTTTTCTTTCACTTCACTGTGTTAACAATGTTTTAATGGTCATTCTAATTTGGTGATGACTAAATGGTGATAACCAATGTGAGAGTTCTTAAAATAACTTCATTTGTAAACCTTGATTCTGGATATTCTTTGGCTAACAGACACCAGGAAAATCTTTCATTTTGAACTGCCTTGTATACCTAAATTTTGCCAGTATAACTTGGCCTGAATAGATCCTTACTCTGTGAGCAGTTCCAGGAATGACTTAAGGTGAGTATTGTTTGCAGACCCCAGCCCTAATTAACTGAGCTTTCCATTGTACAAGAAGGTAAAATTTAAGCACATGGAGTGAAATTAATCTTGGCCCCATTGAATTCCATGGGGCCAGGATTTCACCTATAGTAATTATTGATCTGATAATCTCTGTGGGTAGCCCCCTTTGTAAGCCCCATTAACCTCAGTGGGGCTCCCTGTGGGTGCAATGATCTGCCCAGGCAGTTGCAGAATTGGGGTTTGTTTAAGGTGGCAATGTGGGTAATGGAGCCCAGAAGTTCTGTTTTCTATCCCATTGTCTAACTACTAATTAACGCTTGCTTCCATTAAAACAATGGCATTATGACAATTCAAAATCCAGGCCAATATTGGAACTGTAGCTTTGTCCTCCACAAAATAAAAGCACCTAGTCTTTTGAAATATCTGTTTATTACTTATAGGTACAGAATGGCTGTGTAAACATTTGCGGCCAAGTTCATCTCTGCTGTTAGTTTCACTGGTGATACATTCATAGATTCCAAGGCTAGAAGGGACCATTGTGTTCATCTAGTCTGACCTGACCTTCTGTATAACACAGGCCAGAGAACTTCCCCAAAATAATTCCTTTTATCATGTGTATAACTATTGTGCCTAACTACTACAGAATGTAGCTAAATCTACCCATCTGCCAATACCTATGAGAAATTACCATGCTATTTTAGATTATTGGCCTGTTTGTCTAAGGTACTGATGGCCCTCATTAGCATATTATCTGAGTCCCTCCAAATGTTTAATGCATTTATCTTCACAACCCAGTGAGGTGGGAAGCACTATCAACCTCATTTTACAGATGGGGAACGGAGGCAAGATAGGCTCAGTGACTTGCCCAACTTCACACAGGATGTCTGTGGTGGAGCAGGGACTTGAACCTAGCTCTACTTAAGCCCTAGCCTAGGGGCCTAACTACTGGACCATCCCTCCTCATCTATTAGAGCAGGAGTTCTCAACCTTTTTCTTTCTGAGACCCCCGTGCCCAACATGCTACAAAAACTCCATGGCCCACCTATGCCATAACTGGTGTTTTGCATACAAAAGCCAGGGTCGGCATTCGGGGGTAGCAAGCAGGGCAATTGTGTGGGGCCCCTGAGAAGCTACAGTACTCAGGATTCCGCTTCAGCCCTAGGTGGCAGGGCTCAGGGCCCCAAAATTCAGCCCCATGTAGTGGAGCTTCAGCTTTCTGCCCTGGGCCCCAGCAGCTCTAATGCTGGCCCTGCTTGGCAGACCCCCTGAAACCTGCTTGTGGCCCCTCAGGGCCCCCAGGCCCCTGGTTGAGAACCACTGTACTATAGTGTCTTTTCACTACCTATGGCTAATGTTGCTGCTGACACTTTGAAAGAAGTTGACAGCCCTCCATTATACCCTTAACAAATAGCACAGTGCTGCATCATGAGTGAGGAAATCCATTCTGATCCTGGCTTCAGATTGTCATCTTAAACCCCAAAGCATATTCCAGCAAGAAGGCAGGGGGACTTAACACATGTGATGCTTGCCAATGCAAAAGTGGTGGTGCAGGAGCAACAGGCTAGAAGCAGCTGGCTGAGGATGGAAAACGGGATAGCAGGTGGCCTGAGAGCTGGAGCTATAGGGCTTGAGAGCTGTACGGAGACACACCTGTTGCTGGCAGGGGGCAGTGGTAGCCACAGCAGGAAGATACAGGGCTGCATCTTGGAGATAAGAGGGCACTGCAGAAGAGTTACACTAGGTCATTGTTACCTTTTACACCCCTGGATTGTATTGGCCCCAGGGACTGGGATGGGAACTGTTGGGTTTATCATTTTAATTTATCACCATTAAAGGCACTGTGTGGAGAGTACTTGCAATTTTTGTACCAGCAGCCCTCGTAAAGGAACCCTCTTTCTCATCTGAAATGTTCTTGGAACTGATGGCTGGTGCCTGAAGAGCCTACTGCATGGAGCACCTACAGCACTTGCCTCTGAGTGCAGGGTAAACGTAGCATGCTAGGTAGGCATTGATGCAGATGTATAGGGGATGGATGTACCATAGCAGATGCAGCAACATGCTGCAATCGGGGCAGTTACAGTATTATTCCCGCCACATTTTCCAGGTGTTTGGCTAGTTCAGCTAAGCACCCAAACCTGTAAGTACTTATCCAATCCCATACTCCAGACTTTTTGAAGTTTGCCCAGACTGATTTAAATATGTGTGGATGTTAAATGGAAAATCTCTATAGTAGAGACTATCAAACATGGAGGCCAGTGATTTACTTGTGAAATTCCTAGAGTGATGAAAGTCACTCAGAAAGAGTTACAGAGGGTCCTAAGAAGAAGTGGGCTGTAGTCCACGAAAGCTTATGCTCTAATAAATTTGTTAGTCTCTAAGGTGCCACAAGTACTCCTGTTCTTCTTTTTGCGGATACAGACTAACACGGCTGCTACTCTGAAAAGAGGGTCCTGTGGCACCTTTGAGACTAACAGAAGTATTGGAAGCATAAGCTTTCATGGGTAAGAACCTCACTTCTTCAGATGCAAGTAATGGAAATCTCCAGAGGCAGGTATAAATCAGTGTGGAGATAACGAGGTTAGTTCAATCAGGGAGGGTGAGGTGCTCTGCTAGCAGTTGAGGTGTGAACACCAAGGGAGGAGAAACTGTTTCTGTAGTTGGATAGCCATTCACAGTCTTTGTTTAATCCTGATCTGATGGTGTCAAATTTGCAAATGAAAGAGTTGAAATCTTTGACCAAAGTAAATAGTGTGTCATAACAGAATGTGCAAATGAGAATGTATTTGCAATATATTGTAACAAATATATAGCCACCAAGGCCTCCGTGACTGGCCATAGCGTACAGCACAGTGACAATCAGAGCTTTGCAGCAACAGTAGGAGTAGAACTCAGTTTCCTCTGCATCAAAAGCACTAAGGTGTGAGCTAAAGGACAATCGATCCAGAAGTGGGCAATGGTATGTGCATACCTACACTTAAAAACACACGCACAACACATCTACTTCGGGCCCATCTGCAACTGATGGCATGGGCACATTGTTCCATCCACACTAAGCCCCACTGACCTCAGCCGGACCCCACAAGGGCACAGTGGTTGCATCCATGTGCAGCCGATTGCAGGACCAGAGCATGAGTCATCAGCTAACAGCCACATCTTATATTTGTAATAACTCCTGTGCCACTTTCTTCTTCTGCCCCCCTACTGTTTGCTGCTCTCACTTGTTTCATCTCGTCTTATATGCAGACTGTATGCTCCTCAGGGCAGGGAACACATCTGTCTTATTTATTTGCAGGGCACCTTTTGTGTGCTCAATATAAATAAATTTTATTAAACAGACTAATAAATCCAACGCTCTGTTCCGCACCCAAGCTGCCAGCTGTAACTAATAGGAACAAATTAAAAATTTTGAACTGGAATTTCTACTATATAGGAAAAAAGGTGGGGGGGAGGTATCTGAGGGAGGTAAAAAGAAAGAATCCTGCTAGCACGAGTAAAGCTAAGACCTTGTGGCAGCAGGCACTGTTGGAGCACTGAATTCATCACTAGGCTGTAGGGCAGTCTGGCAGCGTAAAGGGGCCTTACTGTAAATGAGAATAAGGCCCCAAGTCTCAGGGATTGTGTGTTCCTGCCTGTTTTACACAGGGATGTACGCAAGGTAAATAATCACTCCCAGCAATGGGCTATTACCCACATTTCCTTCACGTTCTCATTCAGCGCTGCTGAACCCAGCCCCACGCATACTGAAGTCAAGGCAAGTTCACACATTGTAAACACCTTTCTTCTGGCACAGGAACAAGAAGGAATAATGGGTCTGGAAGCCATGTAAAATTGTCACATCGATGCAGGCACTAACAAAGTGACCCCTGGGCTTTGGCTCATAGCAGCCAACACTGTGTATGGAGCCCCCTGGGTTTGCAGGAGGCGCTTGAGTCACCAGAGAGAAAGCAGAATGGCTCTTTGCAAAGTGCAGAGAAATCATGTTCACTGCACGGTGTTTAAAGAAACAACGCAAAGAAGAGTGATTATAGAACATGCTCTTGCCTTTGCACCTTGCCTCTCCCTCCAGCTTTGTCTCTTGTTCAGCATAGTGCAGTTGAGGTGGGGCTAGGGAAAGAGGGACACTTCCCCAGCTTCAGCACTAGAGGGTGTGCCAGGGTCACTCAGCTTCTCGCCTATGCAAAGAGAACAGCTAATAAGAGATGCTGCAAAAATAAGGCAGGTTGAATGATCAGAGGTTTAGGGAGGAGAGGCAACTTAACTAAATGGTACATTAGCCAAAACACTTTGTTTAGTACGTACTTTATTATATACTGGACATGGTGGGACTTGAAGCACTAGCACCTAGGTTCCCTCCGTTTTGCTGATGAACCAGAACTCAAGGCAAACTTTGAGAATGAAATTGGCTTGGGGGTGATGCTGTTAAGACCTTGTCTGTGAGTGTTTAACACACACACGTGCACGCATACACACACGCGCCTTGGGGATTACCCAGCAGTGAAACTGACACTCCATCTGCTTACCAGGAAAGCCAACATAGTGTTAATAAGCATCCAGGATGCACAGACCATATTGGACTTTAAACTGGAAATAAATTATCTTTTTAAATTTTGGTGGAACACAAAGAAGCTTTTAAAACTAAAGAAATGAGTGATGTGTGCTTGAAATGATTCTGGTGTTGCAAATTGCCAGGCTCTTATTGTGGAGCTGATGAAAATAAATGAAGCTCTACGTTGTTGGGTTTTTTTTTTCCCCTCTTCTAATAAATGAAATGAAAAAGCACCATTATTGTGCCACCTGCTTCTAATTCCTAACTGTGGTAACTTAATTCTGAAATTGTTTGTTAGCTATGTAATATCCCAACCATTAAAAATACAGAGAGGCTATTAAGTTCTTTAAACATTGCACTGGATAGAAAAGGTGCAACTATCTTCAGATTTTATTTCGATGAAGTGGCTTTTCTAGGGGAGAAATATGTTTAAAATTGTACAAGTGCCTACTGAAAAAATCTGTTAGTTTAACACACAGAGAATCAGGGAAGTAAAGACAAAGGAGATGTGTATAGATTTATTTAAACATTTCTTGAAAAGTAAGCCATGCTGCTCTATGTTTGTATTTTTAGTACTAGCATAGAAAAGTAGGTATTTCACATGAAATTTAATATGAAAGATATGAAATTAATATGCAGTATTTTAGATGCAAATATATAGAACAAGTATGTGTGTTTGCATGTGTATAATGATATATTTCTGGGGTGCTTACCACCGTGGTATACAGGTGCAATATATATATTATGTAGGTGTGTATAAAGGGTGTATGTGTGTGTATCGTATATTATATATTGTCAGGCTTACAATTCCTTATTTTAAGCATGGTATGTGTCAGTTTATATGCACTGCATATATCTGCTTCACAAATTATTCTTTTAATATAATTTTCAGGACAGGCTAAAAGGTGTGTTTTCTTGATTTTTTTTTAAATCAAAAAGTCATTTATTTTGGCATCTAAATTTCAGGATTTTGTTCATTTTTATGAGGGACAAGATTGAGGTCAGCTGAACAGCTCTTCTGCAAAAGATTTCCACATAGGAGAACACAGGCTTTGCACATTATTATTGTTATTCATCACTGGACAGAATGTGATCTTGTCCATCAAATTTACTTCTAGTGCTTAATCCAAGCACAAAGATAAGGAAAGTGTTAATATAACTGTCTCTGGATCCAAGTCAGCTGTGGCAATTTTCAGCACATTGTATTGCTGAAATATACGTAGAAATACATAGGAGTTCCTTGGATCATGAAATCAAATTTTAAGTATTTTATTATTACCTCATGTAAGCATTATTTTAAACATTTCTCGGACCCGTGTGTGTCTGATAGGGACAGATAGAAAAGATGCTAAGCATTTGTTGCAATGGTTATTACTGTACACTTCTTCCAAAATCTTATACAACTGCTAAACTATCCTCTTCCCAGCTCTGAACCCAGAAGTTAAGCCAAGCAGCCTCAGAACAAATTCCATTTAAAAAATTCTTTCTGAGCTTTACATTGGCACATGGAGATGTCCTGTTAGCTGTAAAATTTGGCTGTATCAAGGACATATTCGAAATACAAATGTGAACAAAAGTACTAATTTCAATACTTCCAGTTAATCCAAAAATAAATTTTAAATATGAATTAAAGGTTTTGTTGATAAGAGGCAAAGAGCTTAACAAAAAGTTAGCAGTGAATTAACTATAACAGAAAGAGAATACTTGTGAATGAAGCTT